>NC_060954.1:17611410-17917108 GCF_022045245.1 Lucilia cuprina
TCAGTTCTAGTTCAGTTCTAGTTCAGTTCTAGTTCAGTTCTAGTTCAGTTCTAGTTCAGTTCTAGTTCAGTTCTAGTTCAGTTCTAGTTCAGTTCTAGTTCAGTTCCGACATATTTAGCCCCACACACAGCGGAGAATGTTAGTAATGGGGATCTCAAATGATATCCATAATTTGAGGGTAAACACCCAGAACTTACTGGGGAATAATTGTATACATATGCATGAAAATGAATAGCATGGGGTGCAAACAAAAATTGCAGTAGTAGTTATTAGAGTTGTAATTTTTTTTCATTTATTTATAATGCAGCCATGGTAATTTTGTAAGAAACAACAAAATTGTAGCAAATGAATAAGTAATGTAAATATGTATGTATCTATGTACGTAAATTCTTAAGTAAATATGTATATACATACAATGTATACAAACATACATATTTCAATATGTGCATATATAAAAATGAGAATTTTGAACTTTAGTCGTTGGAAAAAATGTATACAAAACGTAATGAAACGGTTTTTTGCAAAGCAAAAAAAAACAACATTTAATTTTTTTTAATAGAAACTTTAAATGACTAAAGGTAAAAATAAAAGAAATATTGGAATAGTACTTAATTTAGCAGACTATAATAAAACAAAGATCATACGTATGTATGTATTTCTTAAGAATAGTGTCAGTGCCAATAATAATGTAAAATAAAATTCAATTATAAATGTACTTTTAAAAATTTCAATTTCTTCACATAACATTATGATTTAGATCAGCATTGATTTTCTATAAAAGATTTATAGTTCCCAAAAGTTAGCTTATTGCTGTTCTATAACTAACCTATTCAAATTATAAAATATATTGTATGGAATAACACAATAAATTCACAACTTTTGTGTTACCAATCTCGAACTCGACCTAATTCTAAATTATTGTAAATTTGTTTGTTTTATAAACTATTAACATACTTTTAATAAAATAAAAAGTAATTTCTTTGATTTACACAAAAATAAAAGTTAACTTAACACAAATTTAGCTTCCAAATGAAATCATCAAAATATCGATTGTTATGGATATTTTTCTTCTCAAAATCCCCCAAAAATAAAGCGTAAAATAAATTTTAAAAATATTTCTCTTTTAGTTTTGTTGTTTTCGTTTTAAGTTCAGCTTGATGTTGATTTTATTATTATCTCTCAAACCAGTTTAGCATAGAGTTTTTTTGAGAGAAACGATCATGTGTGTAAAGGCACGAAATAAGATACGTAATTAGGAATAAAATATAAATTAAAATTAAAAAAATTATGTTTTGACAAAATTTAGAAAATAAAAAAGTGTCCACATCCTCGATCAATCTATAAGAGCATTTGATTCATTTTTAAATCTTGCTCTCTTTTCTGTTAGATTTTAAACAATTTTTATTTGTTTCTTCCGTTTTTTTCTTTATATCTTCAGCAAGAGACATGATTAAATACAATCATCGTCGTTGGTTGACTGTCTGTCATTCATACAGATATTTATAAAAAAAGTAAAAAACAGAACATTGCTAATGCTTCATTAGTTTATTTCTTGATTCAGTAATTGTCGTCTGCCCAAATGTATGTCTGTCTCGTTTGTCGTAATATTTGTAGGTTCCCCCATGCATGTTTGATAGTTTGGTGCATATTTTTGTTTATATACACATTTGTATATAATTCACACTAATAACCAGGCATGGAAAATTCAATGCAGTATTTTTTTAATGCGATTTATATACCTTTTAAAAATTTTACACCTAGAAGTCAATGCATATGTTTGTAGTCAATAGTGTGGTTTATAGTCTATAGTCTAGTCTATAGTCTAGTCTATAGTCTAGTCTATAGTCTAGTCTATAGTCTAGTCTATAGTCTAGTCTATAGTCTAGTCTATAGTCTAGTCTATAGTCTAGTCTATAGTCTAGTCTATAGTCTAGTCTATAGTCTAGTCTATAGTCTAGTCTATAGTCTAGTCTATAGTCTAGTCTATAGTCTGTAGTTTAGTCTGTAGTTTAGTCTATAGTCTAGTCTCTAGTCTAGTCTCTAGTCTAGTCTCTAGTCTAGTCTCTAGTCTAGCCTCTAGTCTTGTCTCTAGTTTAATCTCTAGTCTAGTCTCTAGTCTGGTCTCTAGTCTAAAATCTAGTCTAGAATTTAGTCTAGTCTTTAGTCTAGTCTATAGTCTAGCCTTTAGTCTCGTCTTTTGTCTAGTCTCTAGTCTAGTCTCTAATCCCAAGTCTCTAGTTTTGCTACTAGTCTAGTCTCTAGTCTAGTTTCAAGCATATGGTCCAGTCTTGTATCTGGCTTAGTATACAGTCTAGCCTCTGGCTAATCTATATTCTCGTCTACAGTTTATAAAATTTACATTTCCCATGCGTGCTCCTAACTACCGACATTGTTTTAAATTCTTAGGGAGGCTTGTAATTTTAGTTTTAAATCTAAATTTTGGTTTCATTTTATTTAAGTTTTTCTTTTTTTATTTTTTTGTTCTTACTTATGAATACTTGTTTTTGTATTAAAACTTTTTTAGTTTGTTGTGTTTTTTTATTTCTCTTATTTTCTTTTGTGGTTAGCAAGTGTATTTTTTGTTTTTTTATTGAGTTTGTAGGTATAAACCAGATTTTTCAAATTCAAAACAAACACACAAATCCACATAATGAACGCACCAAGTCAACGGAAATAAAATTTAGTTAAAATTTGGTAATTTTTATTGCTATTTAATGCTAAAAAATAAATTTTTACTTATTGCAACAATTTATGCCAACAATGTGGATGACCGACCATTCTGACGGTTTTTGATTTCGCATGTCTGACGGCTCATAGAGCGAGTGCAAAACTGTGAAATTTGTGTTTCTGGAAAACTTTCTATTGAGAAAAATTTTTCTATTTTGAAGCACATTCTTTTGAGAAACGTTTATCTTTTTAGACAATTTCTTCTGCTACGTTTCTCCACAAGAATTTTTAGAAAAAAGATGATCTCTTGAAAAAAAGTTTTTTTTTAGAGGGAAATTGATTTATTAAACACAAATTTCTTGAAATTCTTGAAACGATTAGATGCTTTTTGTTTATAGGTCTATATTAAACTTATAGTCGAGCTGCATTTAGCAAATTTCAAAATATTTCAATACTTTGATTCTACGACAAAATCTGTGATTTATTTAAAGGTATTTATATTCAAATAGTGACCACTTTACTAGAACCCCAATTTTTATTACATTTCGCCAATTTATTCTGTCCAATTACAATAAACTATAAATCTGGCAACTCTTATTTGAATTAAAAAAGAATAAAGAAAAATGCAAATAAAACAATAATTTTATTTTCCAGTATAATTTAATTAATACGCACAGTTAATTAAATTGAATTAAAATAAACATACACAATCAATGTAATAAATAATGAATATTTCATTTAGCAAAATAAAGATCATTTTGATTGATTTGATTATATTTTTTAACATAAAAATCCAAAAGCAAATAAACAAACTCCGACAGACTGCCGCACCTACAATACAATTTTTCTTACTTTTCGTTTTTAAAATTTATTACTTTATTTTAATAAATATTTTGCAAAATGTTTAAATTTATTAAATCATTATAAGAAAATTACCATTTAAAGTAATAATAATCCAAATTAAGTTGGTTTGATCACTTTTTTCTCTATTAAACTAAATATTTTTCACAGGTTTTTTATTTCTTTTCTTTTAATTTTTTTCTTATGATTTTGTTAAATGTTGAACTTTCTTTATAAATTTTTATTTTTCATAATTTTTTTTAACTTTATCTTTAATACACATATGTATGTGTATTTAAACGAATACACAAAATTTCTTTCTATTCATTTACTTTTATTTAATTTACTTATTAACAATTTATTATTTTTATAAACTCTTTTTATTTCGATTTTTTTTTTTAATAAAACACCAACATCCAACAAGTGGCGGCCATATTGACTTTTTTGTATTTGCTCGCTGAGATCACTTTTTTTGTTGAATTTTTCTTTTCTTTACACGATCTTTTTCACACTCATACAAAAAAAATAAGAATATTTCACTTTATGATTTGATGTTTTTTGGCTTAACAAAGAAAATTAAACACTTTTTCTTTGTTTTATTCAATAATTCGATAATTAACTTAACGCGTACCGTTTTTGTTTATTAGTTTATTAATTATTTAATATTTTTCAATTATCAATTGGAATAAATTTTAAGCGATAATAACGTAATTAAACGAGAAACCGTAAAATGCATACCATTCACGAACGACTACTAAACGAAGACTAAACTAAGAAATAGCAACAAAAAAATAGAGGAGAAATCCAATAGGCAAATATCGTAAGAACACATAACTATTGTGATTGATGACGAACACCAAGAGCAAAACAAAACAAACAAAAAAAAATACGTTATGGCTTTGTCAACACAAAAGGGTTGTAAAAATGGGGAGTAATAAGAAAAAATGTAAGCTAATATAGTAGTTAAATAAATTAAGAATTTTTATTAAATTTTCATAATAAACTATCGTTGAAAAGTCTGATTTAGTATATTTTTATAAAACATTTCATTTTCAAGTCTAATTCTGCTACTTTATTGCATTATTAAAACATTTTTAATTAAAAACGCTTGATTGATATCACTGTTTTAATTTTTGTTTGCTTATTTTTGTTTTTCTTCGCAATGACAGCTCTAACAAATCAAAAAGAAGAAGCATCAAATGTGATTTTTGTGTTTTTATTTGAGGAAAAACCTTACAAATAAATATTTTTTTACAAAAATTTCTGAAAAAACATATAAACTATTAAGAAAACCGCATAAAATTATACCGGAAATATGAGTTCAGGTTTTGTAACTGAAACAGAAATCAATGAAGCCCGCCAGCGTAGGCAGGAAGAATGGGAAAAAGTCAGACAGCCCGATGAACCTTTAGGTGCAATTGTTTACCAAAAAAAAATTTAAATAAATTTATTTAAAACAAACTATTTTTATGTTTTTAATATTTTAGAACGTCCCGAGGAGCCGTACGATGGCCGTTCTCTATTTGAACGTTTAAAGGAGCAAAAAATGAAAAAGGACATGGAATATGAAGAGGCCCACAAATTGAGTGAGTTTTTGGAAGAGATTTTGTATTTATAAAACTTTTGTTTTATAGAGATTATGTTATTTTAGAAAATCTAATTAGAGGCTTAGACGATGACGAGGTTCAATTTTTGGAGTTGGTGGATAAGAATAAAATGGATATGGAAAAGAAACAAATGTTGGAAGAGGAACAAGAACTAAAAGATTTTCGTTCGAGAGTGGCTACTTTGCAAGAAGAATCGGTTGATAAGGTAGGAATAGAAAGTACATAATGAAAGCAAAAAATTGGCAAAATTATAGCTTCTCCCTTGTGATAGTTTATCTTTTTTAGTAATAAAGCAACAACATTTTGAATCCCTATTTTTTTATCTAGAAAATCCAAAATGACCTTAAAACCAAAATAAAACCACAAACCTCCACAACTACCACCGCACGTCTATCACAAAAATCTCTACTGGGTATTGGTATTAAACGTAAAAATGGTGAAGTCAAGTCTCCAGTAGGCGACAGCAGTAAACAAGTCAAACTAGACAACAAAGAGGAGAAACCCGCCGTTACTCAGGTGAAAGATATTAAAGATCTACCTTGCATTCAAACGGACAAACTAGACAAGGGCCAATTAAAGTGTGTAGCCATATTGCCAGGTTTAGGACCGTATAATGAATCTAGTGATTCGGAAATTAGCAGTGGCAGTGATGACGAACCTCAGGGCTGTGAGGATAATGGTAAATATGATTTGGTGGGACGTAAACATCCCAAAAAGAAACATGATCATCAGGATTAAAATGGGGGATTTTGTAGTAGTGTATTTTTTTAAGTTTTAATTGTTTATTTAATGATTAAAATTAAAATATTTAAAGAATAAGAATGAATAAAAGATAATGCTTATTGTACACATATTAATCCTTTTTCTTCTTATTACGATTACGATTCTTAACATTGGCCACTTCGTAGAAATTACTGCCCACCTTCTTGCGTTTCTGTTGGCGTTCCAAAGCTCTCTTCTGTTTGGCGGTGAGTTTTTTCTTAGCCGGCAATGCAGGTGTATTACCACCATCTGAATCCTCAGACTCTTCGATTTTATCTTCAACTCTAAATTTACCGGAGGAGGTAATGGCCACTGTTTGTTTTCTCTTGACGGCTGCCTTTTTGTGCACCACTTTTTCCAAATCCTCATCATATTCGTCTTCAGAATAGAACTCACTAGCACCATCACTAGAATCTTCATCGTCTCCCGTGGGATTGAGTAGACGGGCCTTTTTGCGCGCCGCCCTTTCCTCTTTTTGTTGAGCCAAAAGTTCCAAATCGATTTTATCCAATTCCTTGATATCATCCTGTACAAACTCAATGCCCACTTTAATTTTACGGAAATCTTGTAGCTGTTTAAATTCTCTGGCCTTCTTAACCGACTCACTAACAAAGGTGGGTGCCTCTGACTTAGCATCGTCTTCTTCTTCGCCCGTTTTACCAGCTGCTTCGGCCTTTTCAAAGGATTCTTGTGACTTTTGCTCATACTGTGATTTGGGAACTTCAAAACCTTCGGGTGCTACATAGAACGGCAATTTACCTCTTTGCCAATCATTAAGCACCATGCGGGATACCACTGTTATATCTGGTTCACCACCTCTCAAAAGTTTGCCAGTTTTCTTGGCCATTTGTTCCAGGAAATCCAAAGTAGTAGTCCAACTATCAATCTTATAGGTCTTTTTGATATATTCTGGACGCACTCTTTTCAATACAGTATCTACGTAATCCTCGGGATTAGTAACCAATTCCACTCTCACAACACCTTTTAAAACCTTTTCAGTGTCTGTTTCAGCTGATGGATACACCACACCAGGACAATCAATCAAAAAGATACGTTTCATTAACGTAATATATTGCCAGACCTTGGTTTCTCCGGCAATTGGGGCCACATTACACACCTTTTTCGATCTTAAAGCATTGATCACAGAAGATTTACCCACGTTGGGATAACCTATGAAACCCACACTGATTTGCTTTTTATCCATGTGTAACTTGCCCAGTTGACGGAAGAGGTTGATAAGAGCACCCTTACCGAAAGGATGTTGTAACGAGGCATGGAAAGCTATTGTGGGATATTCAGCACTGAGTATGGCCACCCAACGTTGTGTTACCCAAACAGGTACCAAATCTACTTTATTCAGAATAAAGAACAAATGTTTGTGGGGTTTTTCTTTGCGCAAAAATTCTTCAATGTACTTGGAACGGGTGCCCATAGGATCGCGGGCATCCAGGACTTGCAAAAGAACATCCGAGGCATCAACCACTTTGTGCAGCTCATTCCAAATACGTTTACTCTGGCCAGCAGCAAAAATCCAATCTCTTTGAGCATCTTTTTCTCCCGTATCCTCACGCACCAAATCCACATCTTTTGTGGCATCGTATTGTTCCTCTTGGGCCTCTACAGTACGACTTAATTCTTCTAAATCTCTTACTTTCAGATTTACCCTCTTCCTTTGCTTTTTGGAACCAAAAACACTTTCATAGCTTTCAGTTTCCAGCAAATGGACTCTTTGATGTTTGGAGGCTTCATTCAGCAAAGTGACTGGCAACTGGCTAGGTTTCATAATCACCTGATAGGGATCTTTAATAGCTTTGCCTATTTCATCCTGGAATTTTTGCAAGGCATTTTGGGAAATGACGCGTGAATTACTAAACCACTTGGGAGTGGGTTCCACTCTGGCCATTGTACCTGAAGCTAAGCGACCCTATTAAAAGATAGAATATAATTATTAACTTTTATATTTTTTAAATTAAAGTTAATACATTACCTGGAAGGGAGCTGGTGTAATAATTTTACCAGTACGATCTCTTTTGGCCTTGAAGTTTCTGTACATCTGCAGACGTTTAATGGTGCCCTTGGTTCTGGGATTGGCCACTCCTTTTAGACCAGATTTGGGTCTTTCAGGATTCATGGAGTGATTGGATTTATTGAATCCCTGTTTACGGGGTGCCCCCGTAGTACTTCTTACTTTCGGCATATTGTTTTTATTATTATTTTATGTGAGTAAGCAAATATAATTGTTTTTCAAAGATTTTATTTATTATTTTTTAATAATTTGTCGATTTTTCTTTATTTTTTCAAAGAAAAATCAAAATAAACACAATCCCCTAGGAGATGTGTTGTGAGAAAGGAACGTGGTTTTGATTTTTGTTATTGTAGTTGTAAAATGCATATGTCAAAGAGTGGAGAGAATTTTATTTACTAATAAAAAATGAGCGAGTGTAGAGTTTTGCCCAGAGTTGTATATGATTAACCCTTATATGTACAAACGAAGGAATTTGCTTTTGTAGGTTACGTTAGGTCTTCGGGTATCAATTAACAATTTTTTACCTTCAACAATATTTTTTAATGTATTTTAAATAATGCCTTCTTCATGGTAATAATTGGCGTATTTGTAGAAAATGTATGTTATGTGGAGAAATTTTTGGGCATGTGGGATTTTCGTTATTTACTGTATTTACTAGGGTTCTATAGTTGAAACGAAAAGTTCGACTTTTTCCGACTTTTTCGACTTTATCCGACTTTTTCGACTTTTTTCGATTTTGTTCGACTTTTTTGACTTTTTCCGAGTTTTTCTGACTTTCCGACTTTTTTCGACTATTTTCGACTTATCGACTTTTTTCGACTTATCGTCTTTTTTCGACTTATCGACTTTTTCCGACTTTTCGACATTTTTCCACTTTTCGACATATTTCGACTTTTGACTTTTTTCGACTTTTTGACTTTTTTCGACTATTTTCGACTTTTTCCTACTTTTTACGATTTTTCGACTTTTTTCGAATTTTATTAAGAAAGTCGACTTTTCGATTTTTTTTACAGACGATAGTCGAGTTATCGACTTTTTTGGACCAAATAGTCGACTTCTTTGACAAAAAGTAGATTGTTCAATTATTCGAAAGTCGATTTATAGAACCCTTGCATATACTTAAAAGGCTACTCTGGCAACATATACACTTTTTGAAATAAGTTAGAATTTTTGTTGTTTTTGTAGAATTTTATTCACCTTATTATTCCATCATGCTATCAACTGTCAAATGTTTTGAAAACAAACTGCAACTCTACAATTTCTTACACTGAACATACTTCAGGCAGACATTCCATTAGTTTCAACTGAAACAACTACTTGTGTACTTTGTACACATTTTTTCACAATAAGAATTTTACGAGAAAATTCAGCTACATATTGATGAAGTTTTTCCAAAAATAATTAGTAGCAAGTGTTAAAAAATAAAATTTAATATAAATACACATACATTAATAACAAATAATAAAAGAAAATCAATAGAGATTTTGAAAAACTAAAAAGTGCATATAAATTTGTTTGTTGTATTTTTAAAATATTGATAATATGATGTAGTATGTGGTTAGTTTATAGTGTGCGGGGGGGTCAATAAAGTAAGAGGGGCTTAATTTTTGTTGCTATATGAACAAACAACGACGACGACTCTTGCGGAACTTCTTACAAATACAACCAACCAACTTGTTCACGGGAATGGAATGTTGTTTTGGACGAAATAAGACGTACTTGAATTTATAAAGAAATATGTTAATGAAGTTTTATAATAGTTAAGTGAAACAAAAGAATGAAATAAAAAATATTAAAATTTATTAAATAATATACAAAAGAAAAATGGATGAACATACTTTAAATGATTTATTAGAATGTTCCGTGTGTTTGGAACGTTTGGATACCTCTTCAAAAGTTTTACCCTGTCAACATACATTCTGTCGCAAATGTTTGGAGGTGAGTTTGTGGTGTTTCTATTTTGTGTGTTTGTGTGCGTGTTAAATGATGAAATTAATTAAAAATTGAAATTATAATGTATTTTAAAGGTTATTTATGCTAGCCGCCAGGAATTGAGGTGTCCAGAATGTCGTATTCTGGTTGAAACTAAAATTGATGATCTGCCACCTAATGTCTTATTGATGAGAATTTTAGAAGGTAAGTTTTCGTTCAGCCGCCAATGGTTGAAAAAAAAGAGCAGCCTACATGTTACATGTATATGTATCTAATACATAGATACGATTAAACAAATCTAAGAAATGTTTAAATATTTTATTAAGAGATGCGATTGCACCGGCATAAAAGAAAACAATATAGGGAAATTAGTGTTCGTTAAATTTGTATTCCAAGATTGAGAGCTTTAAATTGTAGATCATATTTTTAACATTAGAAGGAACAAAAGGAAACATGCCCAAAAACCCAACCCACTTAAATGAATTATTTGTTTATAAAAAGTTTCTTTTCTGTTAAGGTGTAAATATTTAACTTTAGTTTTTATTGCTTTTGCTATCTAATTCTTAAAAGAGGGAGGCAGTGCTTATTTAGAATGTAAATACTTCTTTTAATTTTTCTTTAAAACAACCCACATAATCTTTAAACAAGTGCATAATTTAAAAAAAAAATACATTTTATTTTAACATACAAGAGTTTTATAACTGGTTTAAATAAAAAATTATTTATAAAACTCTGCAAATTGTTTACATCCCTCATAACTAATGTATGAATGAAGGCTGCATACACCTAAATGTTAAAATTTTCTGATAATTATAGTTTTATACACTTTTTTTTTATAATCGCTGCATAAGAAGTGATAAAAGTGAAAACCATTTCCCTACATTTTGTCTTTTATAAATCAAAATGTAAATAAAAAATTTTAACATTTTTTTATTTGTTTAACAATTTGTTTGTTGCTTTTTGTACGTAATGTTTATTTAACATTTAGATCTAGATTTTTAATGTTTATTTAACTGGTTTGCTGGTTAAGAAATAAACTATTTTGTAAAAGATAAATTAATAAAACTAATCCTAAACATTTTTATTTATTTATCTCTTTATTTACTTTTCTTTTTTTAAGGCATGAAAAATGCAGCAAGTAAACAGCACAGTATTATCAATGAAATAACAAAAGAAACAAATGAGAAAAAGGAAACGTTACGACTACTTACTACTGCTACTACAAGTGGTGGTGCTGGTATTCCTGCAACCGTAACAGCTGGTTTAAATTCAAATATTTCAAATGAGGAACGTATGAGACAACAAATTCAACAGCAACAGCTTAAACAAAGGCAACAACAAATTTTACAATTTCAACAGCAAATACAACAGCAACATCATTTGCATGCAACACAAAATCAAGCCACGATAACACATCATCAACAGCCAACATCACAACAGCAACAATTGTCGGCAACACAGCAGCCACAATCGCAACAAAATCAAACAAGACGTTGTATTGTACCTCATGCCTATGCTTTATATGATTTTGATTCTAACGAATCTAATGATTTAAAATTCAAAAAGGGAGATTTAATTTTGTTAAAACGTAAAATCGATAGCAATTGGTATGTGGGACAATTAAAAGGAGCTGAAGGAAATTTTCCTATTAACTATGTACAGGTAAATGTTATTACATATTTGTTTAAATAAACAAGAGTATTTTTTTATTTTTCTATTTTATTAATTACAGATTGTAGTACCTTTGCCTACATCACAATGTGTGGCATTGTATGATTTCAAAATGGGTCCCAATGAAGAAGAAGGTTGTTTAACATTTAAAAAAGGCACAGTGATACAAGTTTTACGTCGCGTCGACCATAATTGGGCAGAAGGTAGAATAGGCTCTTCGATAGGCATATTTCCTATAGCATTTGTGGAATTAAATCAATTAGCTAAACAATTACTAGACGGTTTTGTTTTAAACTCAACTGCCACACAACAGCAGCAGCCCTCAAATACACATAATGGTCCGCAAAATACTAATAACGATGCACGTCATTTGCCACCATTGCCGCCAATCATTGATCCTACTCTAAACACTAATACTGGCGATTCTACCACTTCCTCCTCAACGGTATCTTCAAACACTAATACCGCTTCTTCCTCCTCAAATTCTTCGACTACTACAAGTCCTACGGCAGCAGCAGCATCAGTAAATCCTACAAATTCCTCAAACAGTGCAAGTTTTCATTCTATGCCCAATAGTCCGCAATCTTCTAAGTCTTCTACGCCCCAACATTCTAGTACGAACACTTCGACAAATCCCACAAATTCCGTGCGTATGCGTAATAATGATTTAAAGCACAAAAGACATTCCCTTAATGCTTTATTGAGTAATGGTAGCACTGCCTTAAGTATTATGCAAACGAATCGTCATTCTGCTGAGATTTTAAGTGTACCAAATGATTTCGATAATGAACCCACCAGTAGTACTATGTCCACTTCTGCTGCTGGTCAAACTATAGCGGCTAGAGAACAACAGGTTCATAGTTCTAATATACCTTCCGTTAGTAATACACATTCTTCACAAATTGCTCAAAAAGAAATACCAACTAGTACTACATCTACTTCCTCTTCCTCTACTTTACAACAGGCTTCACGTCATAATGTTTTGAAAACATGCGTTCAACAGAATATGCCGCCATCGTTGCCCTGGGGTTATTTGGCTTTGTATCCCTATAAGCCGAGAAAAGCTGATGAATTGGAATTGAAGAAAGGTAAGAGTAAAAAGATAGATACATAAATAGATAGATTGAAAGATAGATAGATAGATAGATAGATAGATAGATAGATAGATAGATAGATAGATAGATAGATAGATAGATAGATAGATAGATAGATAGATAGATAGATAGATAGATAGATAGATAGATAGATAGATAGATAGATAGATAGATAGAAAGATAGATATATAGATAGATAGATAGATAGATAGATAGATAGATGGAAAGATAGATAGATAGATAGATAGATAGATAGATAGATAGATAGATAGATAGATAGATAGATAGATATATAGATAGGTGTATTAACATGAAATTAACAACATCGATTGGAATACAAAAAATAGAATAATTTATTTAACTTATTATCTTAGGCTGCGTTTATATGGTAACAGAACGTTGTTTAGATGGTTGGTTTAAAGGTAAAAATTGGAAAGATATTAGTGGTGTCTTTCCCGGAAACTATGTAACACCCTTAAGAGCTAGAGATCAACAGCAATTAATGCATAGCTGGAAATTGATACCACCTTCCGCCACAATGCAATCTAATTATCAATCAGCATCAAATCTAAGCCATCAAGCTGCTCCAACTATAAACACCACAGGAGGTCATGCAACACCACAACAGCAGCAACAACTATCACCCAGTTATCCATCATCAATGCGTAATGATTTGGAAAACATAAATGCTCGCTTAACATTGGCAAATCTTACACCACATCAAGCCATGCCACCGGATTTGCCACCACGTTATATGGCCATTAGTCCGACTCCTAATAATGTAACCAACAGTAATAATATAACCCTGACTTCTAAGGAAAATCGTGATAAAGAAGCACAAAAGGAAAAGCCAACATCCACAGGTTGTATATCAACTTCATCGTCATCATCTTCTTCACAGTCTACTGCATCATCAGCCTCGGCAGGTCTTAAAAAGTTTTTAACTCACATTAAGTCCAGATCGAAATCTCCCAGTGCAGCTGTAGCAGCAGCAGCTGTTGCAGCCTCAGTAGCCAGTATTCAAACAAATGTTATAACACAATCACACAATAATTCTCCGAATCAGATTCAACAACATAATATGAAAAATAATGCTTCAAGCCTGCAAACTCAAATGACAAATATGAGTTCGTCCTCCTTAACACCGGTTCATGTGCGGTAAGCATTAAAAAATTACATTTTTTTCCTAAGCACCGTAAAACTTAAAATAATTATCTTGTTTCTTACAGTTCTGGCTCTTGTCCCAGTCAACTTTTACAAAACTTACCCACTGATGTGCACCTTAATGAAAATAACAAAAGTTCCACAACGAACAATTCTCAACAATCTTCACCTCAAAACCAATATGGTTCGCATCGTATTAAAGGTCCTAAAGAGAGAGCTTCTTTGGAGAAGTAATACTTTTTATTAGTTAGTTTCTATTTATGTTTATTAATATTTTTTCGTAAAATTTCAGCACACGTCCCACAATTGATTCAACTTTACGTAGTATTTACGCCAACCACATTCAACAGCAATCTGCTCTAATGGCCTCCAATAAATGTGGCCAACAGTATCAGCAGCAACCACATCAGTTACCTTTACCGACAAATTCAAATCCCAACTTAAATAATTCGGGAATTGCCATACATCATCGAAAATCTCATTCTCTTGATGCCTCGAATATTCTACAATCATCTCCTATAACACCAACTACAAGTACCTTTTCCAATAACGGTGCTGGTAGTGGTGTTGCAAATTTAAAGACATCTCCTCAATGTAATATAAATGCCGCGGCTATACATGCTAGTGCTACAACGAAATCAACACAAAATATGAGTGAAAGGTGAGTAAGATAGATAGATAGATAGATATATAGAGAGATATATATATAGATAGATAGATAGATAGATAGATAGATAGATAGATAGATAGATAGATAGATAGATAGATAGATAGATAGATAGATAGATAGATAGATAGATAGATAAATTTCAGCACACGTCCCACAATTGATTCAACTTTACGTAGTATTTACGCCAACCACATTCAACAGCAATCTGCTCTAATGGCCTCCAATAAATGTGGCCAACAGTATCAGCAGCAACCACATCAGTTACCTTTACCGACAAATTCAAATCCCAACTTAAATAATTCGGGAATTGCCATACATCATCGAAAATCTCATTCTCTTGATGCCTCGAATATTCTACAATCATCTCCTATAACACCAACTACAAGTACCTTTTCCAATAACGGTGCTGGTAGTGGTGTTGCAAATTTAAAGACATCTCCTCAATGTAATATAAATGCCGCGGCTATACATGCTAGTGCTACAACGAAATCAACACAAAATATGAGTGAAAGGTGAGTAAGATAGATAGATAGATAGATATATAGAGAGATATATATATAGATAGATAGATAGATAGATAGATAGATAGATAGATAGATAGATAGATAGATAGATAGATAGATAGATAGATAGATAGATAGATAGATAGATAGATAGATAGATAGATAGATATATAGATAGATAGATAGATAGATAGATAGATAGATAGATAGATAGATAGATAGATAGATAGATAGATATATAGATATATAGATAGATAGATAGATAGATAGATAGATAGATAGATAGATAGATAGATAGATAGATAGATAGATAGATAGATAGATAGATAGATAGATAGATAGATAGAAAGATAGATAGATAGATAGATAGATAGATAGATAGATAGATAGATAGATAGATAGATAGATAGATAGATAGATAGATAGATAGATAGATAGATAGATAGATAGATAGATAGATAGATAGATAGATAGATAGATAGATAGATAGATAGATAGATAGATAGATAGATAGATAGATAGGTAGATAGGTAGAGAGATAGATTGATAGATAGATAGATAGATAGATAGATAGATAGATAGATAGATAGATAGATAGATAGATAGATAGATAGATAGATAGATAGATAGATAGATAGATAGATAGATAGATAGATAGATAGATAGATAGATAGATAGATTGATAGATAGATAGATAGATAGATAGATAGATAGATAGATAGATAGATAGATAGATAGATAGATAGGTATATAGATAGATAGATAGATAGATAGATAGATAGATAGATAGATAGATAGATAGATAGATAGATAGATAGATAGATAGATAGATAGATAGATAGATAGATAGATAGATAGATAGATAGATAGATAGATAGATAGATAGATAGGTATATTCAGTTAATTAGATTCAGATAAATTCATATTGTTCATATAAATTGATATATATCGATATAGATTCAAATTGAATTAGGCCAATACATTTAGATTTATTTTACTTCAATTATTTTCTATTTGTTTTCAGTCGTTTTCGCTGTGTAGTTCCTTACCCGCCCAACAGTGATGTTGAATTGGAACTACAAGTCGGTGACATTATATTTGTGTACCGCAAACAAAAAAATGGTTGGTATAAAGGTACCAATTCACGAACATATAAGACTGGTTTATTTCCTGCTTCATTTGTTGAACCCGATTTATAAATTAAAACATAAAAAAAATACTAAAAAATAATAATTTAAAAGACTTGTAACACTGTAAGTTTAATTCAAATTTAATTTTTTTTCCTAGGTTATTTCTTTAAAAATAATGTTAAACGTTTATTTTATAAAACATATCACGTATCATTTTAATTATTTTTATTAAGAATTATTCTAATATTTCGAACAAAATTTGTTTACGTTATATACATATATTTTTTTGGATTTTTTTTTCTCAAACTGCCATTATTAAAAATTCTTAATTTATACTTTTTAAACGCTGGTCGATTGAAAGTTAAATAAAGAGTAATTATATATTTTGTTCATTTTAATATTTTACTAAATTTTGTTTAAGATATAAATATTTAAGAATTTTCTTTTTTTATTATTATTGCATTAAGCAAAAAAAAATGAATTAATAGTAAAATTGTAAAATATTTTTATATGATTTAAATCTATTAATTGCTCTTATAATTAATAACAATTAAAGTTTATTATAAAAATCGAATAATAAAATTGTAGCAATAATTATAAATAAATTTTAAAACGCTACAAGGCTTCCTTAATCTTATAATTTTATAAATTTTAAGTTTGTATTAACTGGATATTTTAACACAACAACAATGTTTATATACTGTTAAATACATATTTTGTTGTCTTTATCTTTATATATAAATAAATATAGTTAGTTGTTAAAGATTCAAAAGAATTCTTTCAAAAATTGTTTATAAATATTGTGATGTTATGTATATTTTTTATATTTTTTTCATTTTATTTTTCTTTAATTTTAAGTTATATATTGAAATGTACTAAACATATAAGAAATAAGTAATTGAATGAATTTTTTTTCGTTAGAAATATGTACTAACTTGAATTTTAATGCCAGCCAATTTTAACTTTTTTATATTGTAATATTTTCAAATAAAACTATTATTAAGAATATTCATTTTTTCTTTGAACACCACTATAGTGGGGAGGGTATTATACGTTTGTGCTGATGTTTGTAACATACAAAAATATTGGTCCAATACCCACCTTAAAGTATACCGATCGATTCAGAATCATTTTTTGAGTCGATTAAGACATGTCCGTCCGTCCGTCCGTCTGTCCGGCTGGCTGGCTGTCCATGTAAACCTTGTGCGCAAGGTACAGGCCGCAATTTTCAAGATAATTTGATGAAATTTGGACCAAGCATGTTTTTTGGCACAAGGACGAAGCCTATTGAAAATGGTTGAAATTGGTCCATTATTTCACCTAGCCCCCATACAACCGTACCTCCCGATTTGAACTTTTTGTGCTATAATTACGTCAAATATTCTGCTATCTCTCTAAAAATTGGCACAAATATGTTTTATATAAGTATAAATGATACTGCAGATTTTCGTAAGGATCGGCCTATATTTGACCCTAGCCCCCATACAAACCCCCCTTCAAAAAATGACTTAAACGTCTAAAATTGACTTGTAACCATTTGTATCGCAATGAAACTCAACAAAACTAACTGTTATTTAGAAATATATCCTTTTCCCAAATTTACCGAGGATCGGCCCATATTTGACCTATATAAAGCCTCATTTAGAAATTTTAGTTTTTTATCAATAAATGGCTTAAATATTTTGGAATTATGGTAATATTCAACATAAAAGTTTCTTTACAAAAAATAAAAATTTTATAAAAGTAAAAATTGTAAAAATATACTCATGGTGTAGGGTATCATATGGTCGGCCATGCCCGACTATACTTTCCTACTTGTTTTAATACTGACAACTGTCGGACAGGATTTCGAGGCCCTTGCCATCTTGCTACACATTCTATCTACTTCCTTTAGGGCGGTTTACTTTTATCTCTTTAAAATCCTTGTAAAATGAGGTCATACTTGTCATTTCTTATCTTCAAAAATATTATAAACAAGAAAAACATAATTTCTAAAAAAAACACATAATTTAAATTTATTAATACTTTAAAAAATTAATATTCAATAAATATGCAATAGAGTTATTTTGTTTTTTGTGGTTCAACATAATCTTGATAACAATTAATGGGATCCTTGGCAGTGAATACAGTATAAGCTTTATAGCTGCCCCGGAAGTTCTGAAAAAGAAACCAAACATTAATATATGAAAATACACCAGACATAAAAAAGTACTACAGTTAAATTTAACATTTATTATAAAAAGTACTTATAATAGATAGATAGAAAATTGTACCTTAAAATCGCCGACAATTAAGCACCACAGAAAAACAAATACCAAAGGCATAACACTAAAAGCAATAAATAATTCAAATAAATTAAACGAATTAAATAAGGCCATTTTGTTATTATTAAAATGTCTAATTAGAAAACTTTAATTGTAAAAATATATATATTAAATTTGATTAGTTAGTAGCTTGTTATTGTTGCTGTCTGATAACAAAAATATGATTAATTAAACAGTGTTGTTTAACAAAATTTTTTTCAAGTTTTCTAACTATTGTGAATAGTATTTACAAAATTAGCAATCTGGCACTACAATAAAAAAGTAAAAACAGAGATGTTATTTTAGTTGTCATATTTAAGAAGTGTTGATAACTTTTTATTGCTTAAACTTTATTATTTTCATCAGTAAAACTACATAAAATTGATAAAATATTAAATAAGACTTATTTCCTTTGATTGAATTCCTATAATTAATTAAAGCTTTCGATGTAATTGAATGAATTTTCACGAAGGTGAAGGGTATACATATAAAGAGGAATAAAATTCGTTCGTGAATTAAAAAATAAATCTCGTAAAAATAAGTTGTATGACGAGAAAAGTACATAAAATAGTATTTAGGAGTACAAAAAATTCCTACTCTAGTAGACAATCCATTTGTTTAAAATATTTGCTTACAAAATCCCACTAATTAATCTTTCAGATAACGTTTTTCTTTAAACCCTTGAAATTTTTAAAACAAAACTTAGCCGGCTGACAGTCATATGCCGCCGTTAATATTTATCGTCGCAGGACTCTCCAGTTGTCATTTTTTTTTGGCATTCATTAAAAAAATTTTGGATCAGACTTTTTGTCGTAGTGATTTTTTGTTAAGAAATAATTACCAAAAAATAACTTAACAAAATGAAACTCCCCTTTGGAAAGAAACACGCTGAAATTGCCACCTCATTGTAAGTATTATGAATTGTAATTTCTTAAAGTCTTTAAAAAAACTCCAGTTTGTGTTTGTCTAGTTAATTATTGTTCACACAACACATTGCATAATCAATCTTTTGCTAACACCATCTTCACTTACGTTTTGAGTATTATCATACGGAGTATTGCTAGTACTAACTTGGTTTGTTGCTTTTATTTACAGTGTTTCCTCAGCCGTTGGATTTGGTGGTGCTGCCGGTTTGAGCCTCTTGTACTTCACCGACTGGAAGTTGGTATTGCAATACGTACCCTTCTATGGTTCTAAATTCGAAAAATCTGAATAAATAATGTTCATTTTTAATTAGACTTCTTATCATTAAGTTAAATTTTAGTTAATCACAATAAATGTATAAGATTTAACTTAAAAAAAAGATTTTTCGTTAAAATGTGGGTAAACGCATATAGTTTGTATTACAAGCTTTGTGCCATTAACCTAATGGTACCAACAGAAGCGGCACAAACTAGTATTTGTAGAACTCCTCCAATAACAAATAAATCTTCGCTCCGGAGCAGGCAGATTCTTACTCGGCCGAATTTTGGTGTTATAAAGTTGAGTTATTCCTCCTACCAGACCAGGGTACCGTAGATTAGGTTACATATACAATGTAACTTAAATTTTATCCTCCAAATGTGTTCAAAAGTTCTATTGTGAAGAATCTTAAGTTTAACAAAAACTAGTTTGCGAGTTTAAGAGTTATATTTTTTTACATATAAAATGGAACGCCAAAAACTGGTATGCAAAATACTAGGTGAAATAATTAACCGATTTTAACAATTTTCAATAAACTAAACTGTGATAGTGATTCTAAGCCGATTGGTTTACTTTAAGTTGGATGTAAACTAATAGTTTTGGGTGTTATAAACGTTAGAACAATGTGGGAATAACCAGCTGCCAAAAGAATGCTGACGAATTCAGTTGCGGTCAAATCTGTCAAAACTGTCTCGACTACAGCTTTTCCATGGCGATTCGTTTCAGAAATATTTATATATTTGGTGTGAAAAATTTGTTGAACACCTCGATTGGAACACTTTCGTTTCTTCGGGTAAGGTCGAAAACGCATGATATTGAGACGACGAAAACAAACCCCAGTAATTGGTACATTTTTAAACCATATCGTACCGTCCTTATTAAGAAAAGAATCTTCGGTAGCATTCTGTTCTTTAATTTCTTCATCGTCGCCATTATCAAACACTTCATCTGCTTCGACGACGCAATCATTTTCGACATCTGAGGCATCGTTTGGCATAAATTTTAGATCCATATCGTAGTCATCTCCTGGGAAGTCATCAATCTCATTATTTGCAACCATTTCTTCAGCGTCTTCTTCACTCTCTAACTCATTGGATAATGCTTCTGCTAGTTGTATATGAAAATTCACTTTACCACTACGAAATCGCTTATTATAAACAAACTATACTTCTTCACCATTTTTTTTCTTTTCGAATAAATTAAAACTCTTTCATAAATTATGGCTTTCAAAGTCTCTATGCAACTGAACAAAAAAAATTTGGCCAGATACATGTGCATGAAGGAGGATAAATCCCCAAATTATCATATTGCAGCAATATCCCCAAAATACTTTTCTAAGATCCCTACAAAAAAACCTGCTATAAACGGGTTTCTCAAAATCGCTACAATTTAAAAAAATCTCTAAACAATCAACACTGCAACGAATGACAGCACACGATAGTAAGAAGAAAAAAAAAAACGAAAACAACAATAACTTTAGTCATAGTTTAGTGACAACTATTAAAATAGTAAAATATCGAAATTGCATTTTAATGTCATTTTAATTTAAATATACAAAATAATTGTTTTAAAAACAACTCAAGCAACAAAATAGAAAACTATTAATTGAAACGCAAAGAAAACAGACTAAATAAATATGTCTGAAACATACGGTAATGAAACTAATAAAAACTCTTTGTTACAAATTGTAAACTAGTTCGCAGCCAGAGTTTATTTATTACTTTTTTTCTATGGTTTTCAGATTATTTATTTAAATTTTTAATAATCGGTAGTGCTGGCAGTGGTAAAAGTTGTTTATTGCATCATTTTATTGAAAATAAATGTAAGTAAAAGAATTTTTTATACATTAAAAAAGTTTTCTTAAATTTTCTGCAAATAATTGCGTGTTTTGTTTTTTTCCTTTGTTGTTGTTGCATACAACACAACTGTAATAACTGCTATTTCCCCCGTAGTATTTGTTGTAAAATTTCAATGATTTTATTGTAAATCGTCTAAGGTCAGAAGAAAGGGATTGTAACAATGAAAATTGTGTAAATTTTCATTGGGGGAATTACAAAAATGTTGATTTTAGTTAAATATTTTTCTTAAATTACCTAATAATGTGTTTAGACATATGTAAAGTGCTAATAAGTGGGTGTTAAATTTAATATATTCAAAATAAATTTTGGCCAAAATGTTTTTAGTGGTCAGAGTTGGATATGTTGATGTAATTATAGTTTCATTCCGAAATATTGAAAATAAGTAAAATATCATAAATACAAATGTAATTATAACATTGATTTATAAAGAATACTTGGAAAGTAGTACGTTTTCAGAAAATAACGAGGAAGAAATTATATACCTAGATCCTTCTATCCATAAATAGAATTTATTTTTAATACGATTTACTTAAAATGTACATACCATATAATGAAATGTTTTTTGTTTCTATAGTTAAAGATGACAGCTCTCATACCATAGGCGTAGAATTTGGCTCACGTATTGTCAATGTCGGTGGTAAATCGGTAAAATTGCAAATATGGGATACTGCTGGTCAGGAACGTTTCCGTTCGGTAACACGCTCATATTATCGTGGGGCAGCTGGAGCTTTATTGGTCTACGACACTACATCACGTGATTCTTTTAATGCTTTAACAAATTGGCTCAATGATGCCAGAACATTGGCAAGTCCTAACATAGTAATACTCTTGGTTGGGAATAAAAAAGATTTAGAAGAAGCCAGAGATGTTACATTTTTGGAGGCATCTACATTCGCCCAAGAAAATGGTTAGTACATACATATTTGACTTAATATTTACTTAATACCAGCAACAACAATCTTTAAACTTTGCTTCGCTTTTTTTCAGAATTAATATTCCTGGAAACAAGTGCAAAAACTGGTGAAAATGTTGAGGAGGCATTTCTGAAATGTTCAAAAACTATTTTGGCTAAAATAGAAACTGGTGAACTAGATCCGGAGCGTATAGGCAGTGGTATACAATATGGTGGGGCCGCTTTAAGAAATTTACAACAAACACGACAACGAAGTATTAATAAGCCTGATTGTGGCTGTCGCGTTTAATTTTTCTTTTAAAACAACACTATCTTTAGTGTTTTATTTTCCTCTTCTTTTTTTTTACTCCGGCATATCCTTATATTTTATCTGTGTGTATTTATAGTGTTTTTTTGAAAATCTCATCTTAGTAGTAATATAAGTACTTTTAATACCTATAAGAAAATTGATTACCTATAATTTAAAGTTGGGTTTATTTTATGTTTTTTTTTTTTTTAAAACACTCATTCCATGTTTTATGCAATTAAACCTTGCCTCCCCCCTCAACTCAAAAAAGAATCGCCATTATATTGTTTTACTTATTTGTTTGTAAACTTATTTTCTCTTTTCAAACATTTATTTTTAATATTTAAATTATATCTCAAATTTGTGCAAAGTTGTTTAATTGATTGGTTTTTAAAGGAGCGAAGAAAATGTATCGTTTTATTATTATTTTTACTCTAGGCATTTCTCTTTGTATATAATAAGACCAATTAACTATAAATAAAGCGAAAAATGAAAATCTCGTTGTAGTCTGTAGAAACTGAACATACAATTATTAAGAAGAATAATAAACAAATAATGTTGCACCCAAGACCAAGTGTTTTTTATTCTTTAGGTAAAGGTTTAGGGATTAAATTAAATTAATCTTCGAAAGTAGTTTTTGAATATTCAGGGCGGTTTTCTTACTACTCAGTTAAACTAGGCTTACCTTGCTGTTAGGTTAAACTCAGAACAAATTTAAGCGGATTTGGATTATAGTACAGTTAACTTTGTTAGTATTGGCAACTTTTCACTCAAAATCATAAACAATGAACAGCTGTTCATTATTTATAACAGCTGTTGCAAATAATATTTTTGTAAAACAGTCGTAATTCAGGTCTGAGTTGGGGAACAACTCTTGCGATTATTTCTTAAACGCGTCTCTCCAGCACTGGTGTAGAGTATTACTTCATATAACTGTTCAAAGTTATATGTTGTCTACATTAACTTCGTATAACCTCAAGTGAGGTTAAGTTTTATTGGTGGACACCATAGAATACTCGAACGTTTATACCCTGGTGGAGACCTTTAAAACTCAACTGTTTAAACCCTGGTGGAGACCATTAAACCTCAACAGTTTATACCCTGGTCGAGATAAAAATTCATTGAATTTACTGGTGGAGTACCATTAAAAATTCGAATTTAACTTAAGTGTTTAAAGGTTTCCAGCTTCCTATATGAATATATAGGTCGACTTGGAGGATTTCCTTTAAACCAACGTAAGACACGCTGGCATTTTGCTTATGAGCTCAGTCAACAATTTAAATAATCCAAAAAAATATATTTTTGTAAAATGAAAAATGTTCGAAAAAATTTTAAATAAACATTTAAAACAATAGTAAGGGCGAGTTTTTCTGATAAAGATAATCTTCATTCTTTGGTTAAACCTGGTTTATAATATATGTTTTGTGTTTTTCAGTTATCAGTAAAGTTACTTTAAGAGCGGGTTTCCAGTTAAACTAGGCTTAACTTGCTGTTAGATTAAACTCGAAACAAATTTAGGCGAACTTTAACCGATAATTGTGTTTTTCAGTTTTAGATTAAAGCTCAGTTAACTTTGTTAGTATTGCCAAGTTTTCACTCAAAAACATAAACAATGAACAGCTGTTTTTTGCAAACAATACTTTTGTAAAATGGAAAATTATCGCTTAAGCCTAGTTTAACTGATGAGTAAGAAACCCGCCCTAAGGGCGGGTTTCTTACTACTCAGTTAAACTAGGCTTAACTTGCTGTTATATTAAACTCGGAACAAATTTAGGCGGACTTTAACTGATGATTGTGTTTTTCAGTTTTAGATTTAAGCTCAGTTAACTTTGTTAGTAATGCCAAGTTTTCACTCAAAAACATAAACAATGAACAGCTGTTTTTTGCAAACAATACTTTTGTAAAATGGAAAATTTTGGAAAAATGTTAAATAAACACTTAAAACAATAATTAATAAAACAAAACAAATCAGAAAATTGCAATTTACTTAAAATATTACGTTTTTGTTCTTCCGAAATCATTGTTTTATTGTTTTTGTTAATTGTGTTTCCTCACTTATAACTTGAGTTTAATTGGTCAATTACACTCAGTTAAACTAAGATAATAAGTAACTTTACTGATAACTGAAAAACACGAAACATATATTAAACCAGGTTTAACCAAAGAATGAAGATTATCTTTATCGGAAAAACTCGCCCTAAGTGTAATAGAATGAGCGTTAGCACTGATAGGGAGTCTTAAACTAATTCTATACATCACATCGAGAAATTAGGAGTGTACAATTCAACTTTCTATTATAATAAATTTTAAACTTAGCAAACATTATAAGTTTTATAAATTTCATTGTACTAATCAAAGTATAACTTATATATACTTTGGTACTAATTTTGAATTATATAAAAATATGTTAAATAATATGTAAAAAAATA
Organism: Lucilia cuprina; assembly: GCF_022045245.1. Lineage (NCBI taxonomy): Eukaryota > Metazoa > Arthropoda > Insecta > Diptera > Calliphoridae > Lucilia > Lucilia cuprina. The sequence continues at coordinate 17,636,449 of NC_060954.1, forward strand.
CTTTAAGATACATACAGTGAATCAACTAAGTATTTTGCCTACCTTTTTTTAAGAGAATTTTGTTTTTTATTCATAATATTCGAAAAAAAAACAGGTAAAAAGTAAATTTATGTTTTCCAATTAAAAATAGAAATTGTGTAAAATGGTAAAACCATGAAAAAAATATTAAAATACAAATTTTGGTGCATTTGTTGTTGCATTTTAATATTTTCCATCATAATTTGCACTTCAATAAAGTATTTTGCATATTGAGAATTCGGGTTAAATTCGTTGGTTTTTTCAAATTATTTTTTAATTGCTCTAAAGAGACCTTAATTACCTCTAAAGAGACCTTAGAATGCTTGGAACCAACGTAAAGTGTCGTGTAGTACAGGAAAAATACCTAATTTAGATATTTTAAAATATAGGTGGTTTTCATACCCCATAGGTCAACAAAAGCAATATTTTTCAGCTAATACATACACTTATAAATATTTAGAACCCAAATCAAGATTAACTATCCAGATCCTAATATGCCTACTTTATCTTATTCATAAAATAAAGCATTTAAAATATGAGGTTGAAAATAAGGATTTTAGCGTGTAATAGTTCTATTGTGGTATATGGTGATGTACCCATACTTAGAGTGGCTAGGATGGTACTTAGTGTTAGATTTATAGAATAAGAATCAATATTATACAATTCTAAATAAAATTTACACAATACTCCCCAAATAGATGGAGTTTCCGTATTGTAGTTTTTGTTTATCAATACAAAATGACCAAAAACACGGATTATTTTTCTTATAATATACATATATATTTATACCTGACTAAACATTTTTTCTAGGTCCAAATCAATTATCTAATATATCATGTATCCAATTCAAAATTACTTATTATTTTCGAAATTTAATCAAAGAAACGATAGATTTAATGTTAAATCAATTATTGATAAATTCTTATAGGTATATAGGATAATAAATGGGTTAAGAAATGTCCAAGAAATGTCGTTCCACTACTAAAATATCTAAAAAATGTTATTCTAATATATAGGAGTAATAAAAATATTAAATTTTATAAAATAATGCAACAATATTAAAAAAATGAACAAAAAACCTAAAAAAGCAAAATACTTTATTGACCCAAAAAATTAACATTACGTTCACATTTTATCAAAAATCTCGTTAATTAATATCACGATTTTACTTTTTATGGTAGAAAACTAAAATATCAAATATTCTTTGAAAAATACAACAAACAAATTGCTTTATTTTTCTTTAAACAACTGTTCAGATAAAGTTTTTTCTTAAAAATTTATAAAATTTTACATAGGCAAATTACTTAATTGATTCACTGTATGTAATACGTTGTTGGCCGCATAGGCTTTTAGTATTACTGATAAATAAATAAAATAAATTTCAAAATACAAACCCTTTCAAATGGTAAATATTTCATAGAACTAATTTTTCGCTTATAGTTAATAAATAAAACCATGTTTTGGTTAAAGTTTTTAATAAAAATAGTAATATTGTATTTGCGTTTTACACAATTTAATTAATGCTAACAAGTAAGAATAATATATGTATACGGCTTTGCCTTATTTTATCTATATAAACCCTTCACCAAAGTATATTTTTAATAACAATATTATTTTTATATTTTAATTTATTTCTAGATTTTTTATAGTTTTAGTTAAAATATGAGTTAAATCTTAAAGTTTAAAAGATTGTATGTATCTCATGCACACACATTCCTTGAAATATTGTATATCAAATGAAACATATTCGAAATGTCTTTCTTTCGATATACATATAGATATAGATGTTCAACAAAATTTTGTTTACATCTCTAATATTTATGAATAAATTTTGAAAATAACAAATAGGAAAATTTTAAAACTTTTTTCTTAAAGAATAATCCATCATGTAGATTTAAACAGATTATATATACTTTATAGGCTAGCAAAACTTTTAAAATTGAAAAAAAAAGGAAATAAAAAGTTGAGTTAGTTAGTTAGTTCTGTAGAACGTTCATTTGCCAGATTCTTTGGTGAGAATCGAACTCATGACATCCATACGAAGTCAATTACAAAGTAGTGAAAGGGAAATACCTTTAGAATGTACTACTTTTTAAATGATTGCTTACTGCTTTTGTTTGTAGTAGAAAATGTTCTACTAATTGGGGTGGTAAACCAAATGACCAACTAGTCAACGTTCCTACGACAATTGGATATTCGTTGCGGAACGATCCGAGTTATACTCGTTCAAAGATTGTCAATCTAGCGACAGCTCTATTCCTAGGAAATAACTATCGGCCACAGTCTAACAGTTACAATAAGAACAACCAACTTGTCACTGTGCCCCAGGATATACATGTTTAAAGTTTGAGGCACATTAGTGTTTATAATTGGAGAAAATTTTGCCCAACTAATCCCACTTAAGTGCGTTTTCTCAAACATAAGTAATAAAGAAATCCAAGTTAAAAAACTGCCCATAAATACTTGAAGTTGGAGGAAATTTTGACTTGGTTTCTCAAACATAACTAATAACTCTTTTGCATAGGGAAACGTTTATTAAAATATAAATAAAAAAATCTTAAAACTGCATTAATTAGAATGTTTAGCTAGTATTTGTAAAGCTTGTTTGGCGGCTGCTTTTTTAGCTTGTTTCGCATTACAACCAAAACCATGCGTTGTAAGTAATTTATCCAAACAATTAAAGACACATTCGACCATCACATCATTATTGTCTATAACAGGTGGTTTGTATTTCGGTTTGGCTTGTTTATTTTCTTCCAATTGACGCACCGGATCTATGGGAACATTGCGTGAGAACTCTTCAAGTTCAAACTTCATCAAATTGTAGATAACTTGCCAAGTAATATCTAAATTACGACAATCCAAATATACAGCCGCTATTAGAGCTTCAACAATATCACCCAGAGCCTTGGGAACATCAACATTTTTTGCTAAATTATAGGCTTTCTTTTCATGTGGCCATTCACTGTGCTCTGTCCTTTCCATGTCCTCATCATCATTCTCACTATTGTCTTCCTCGTTATTAGAATCGTTTAAAATATCATTGAAAGGATTAATGGAATCATTATTTTCTTCCATCAATATGCGTACTTGATCGGTGACACGGTAATTTTGGCTTTCCTGAAAGTCGGCAAAAGTTTTGATGGCTTCGAATAAGGCTGAATTTTCGGAAAGTAAAAATAAATGAAACTTATGGCGCACACATATACAGCCTAAAGTGATATTGTTAACTAAAGCCATACGCAAATCAGTCATTTTACCGGGATTCATATTCTGGTGGCGTTCGAATATATAACATGTTATCAACATATCGATTATGGCATCACCAATAAACTCCAGTTCTTGATAACAACCGGTTAAACGATTTGTGGGATAAGAGGGATGTGTTAAAGCCTGCAACAAATAAGCACGATCACGGAATGTATAGCCAAGATTTCTTTCCAAATATTTGTATTCACCCAGGAAGCCGTCGATTTCTTTTTTCGAAATATTTGCCCGTAATTGACTGCCACATAATTTTAAATCTAATAGATTTACCAAAGAACTTTGACTTTCACCTTTGCAAATGCCAAAAAATTCTAGCATACGGAAGCTACGATGTATACCATAATTCTTAACACATACACCTAACAGAGCTTCCAAGGTATCGGCAACGATTTTGTCTCTTATAACATCCCTATTTATGAAGATATTCATATCGTTTTCGAGATCTATTTCCACATTGCCTGCCACCAGTTCTTGGTTTTTAATGCAGGCCTGATCAAAACGTTCCAACTTTTCAGCAGAACACTTTCCTGACAAAATTTCCTCTTCGGTTAATTGGAGACTATAAAAATCGCTGGGACTTAAGGTGGAAGCAGCTGGTAATTTTTTCTTTAACAGTTCTAAGAGATTCGACGGCAGACTAGCTAAAGGCGGAACCCAGCTAGCATTGGGATTAAATAGAGTGGAGCAAATCATTTGACAAATATTGGAGTCGTTCATGCAATACAGCAAATTACGATTTGATACCATGCGACCCTTAACGATTGTTAAGAAACCTTCATGCCAATTAGTATACTTATTGGCCAAATATAATGAGGTTGAGAATTTTAAGAAAGCATCACCTAGTAGTTCATAACGTTCCATATCAAAGACATCATTTACACGTGCTGCTGTTATAGCCGCCAAGAATTCATACTGTTCGGCTGATTTTAAACTATGATCTGGTTCAAAATTTCTTTTCAACATTTCTATTTCGATTTTTTCTGCCGTACTAGCATCCTTAATGGCAAGTTGCTTTATATTATCATTAAATGCTCTTTCTGACGTACTCACTTCTGGAGTCATGATTGGCATATCAAATTGAGATTTTGAATATTCCATTTCTTCATTTAATCTTAAATTTTCAACTTCTGGTATTAAGCTCATAATGAATTTATAATAGTAATCGATTTCAATCGGATATGCCATATCGAGTTTACGTGAGAAATCTACCGGTTCTAAATAATCTTTCCATGCAGTTTCTTCAGTATTTAGAGGACATACTTTATAGTTTGCTGTTGTTTGTTTTTTAGTTGGCAAAGAAACTAGTACCTTTTTAGGATGCTAAAAGTGGAGGTAGAGAAAGATTCAATAGGCTGCTATTGCATTTCTTTATATGTATACATAGTTAGTTAAAGCTCAATTTTTATATCTCTAAACAGTCTAAATTTAGCTTTGATTGTAAAGTATCAATTATAAGTCCAATTAAGCAATATTCATTTGTATATTTTACCTTCCAAGCTAGGATTTTTTATAAATCAATATTATGTTCAATTTTTAGTGTCTTTTCAGAGTCCAACTATAACTGTGATCGTAGATAACTTTAGCTTTAATAGCCTTTTACCGACTACATGCTTTTCTCGTAAATCAAATGGAATTTCAAACAGTTTAGAAAGAAGATAGAAAAGCCGGAGAGATAAGTTTCAAATTACTGAATTCCTATCCTAATAGAGAAAGAGTGTTGACAGTATTGGAAGGGAATTCTACGAGGTCCGGCGCCTAAATAGCCAATCCACTCCCCTGATAAAACCTAGAATGTCGCCTATACTACACCTAGCTACATCTCCTAAATCATCATGGAATGTTTTTCCTAGCCATTTCGGCCTCAGACTTTGTGCACCAGGACAGTCACACAAAATGTGTTCTACTGTCTCTAGCTTCTCTTAGTCCTCACACAACCTACAAAATTCCTGTGTGTTAAAGACCTAATTACCCAAAAAGGCTCCTATTGCGCTGTGACCGATTATCACTGCTACAAGAATTATAATACTCCGCCCGTCCAATCCAAAAAGTGTTCTGGTAACTCTGGTAACTAACTCCACTATTATTCAATCGTAACTCTTATAAAAAAATAAAAGAAAAATACTTACCTCTTTTTCTTTAACAAGATTTCCATCATCGTCTAGTACTCTCTTCAAGGACTCATCGATTTTTAAAGGCTGTGGTGAATAATTATTAAAGTATTTATCCAAATTCAAATATTTATTAATGCGTTTGCGTAACGCTTCAGCATGCAACATATAATAGACACGATGTAGAATTGTAGGCAAAAACAATGCTTTCAACCATAAATCGGCTGGATATTTATAGTTGTGACAAAGTTCTGGTATTAAAATGATTTTATTCAGTTCCTTTCGCTTTTCATTACTCTTATTGCTGGCATTATTAAAGAAGTTACGACGTTGTGTTAAACTCTTGACTTCCAATAAAAATTGTTTCTTATTAGTAATGTCCATACTGTAGCGTGAAGAATAGAAATCGGCATAGGTGCCGTATTGCTTATTATCGAACTGACTCAATGGCGTTAAATCTTCACGCACTTTGGTGACAACAAAATCTTCATACTGAAGATCGGTGTACCATTTGGTTACCACCTTATTTAGATAATCTTGTGGCCGGTATTGTGCATTCTGTCGTTCAGCGTGAGTATACTTGCGACATGGATTTAAATGTTGAAATTTCTTTATTAACTGCCAATCAATGGTAGATATTTCATCTAGTGGTATAATGAGATAAGAATTTTCTTCATCTCTACGATCGACAACAAGAAATTCTTTCCATAAACGTAAAAGATCTCGAAATAGCATTGTATGAAATTGTTGCAATTGTTTGAGTTGTTCCTCAGTCTGTATAACACATTCGATGGGCTGTTCAGAGATTTTAACATGTAATTTACCCTGTGACATGAATAAAGGCATTTTAGCCAATTTTGGTAGTTTCTTATTAAGAAGTAAGGCGTAGGTAGTTTTTGTCCCCAAATACTTGACTATGTGCTCATTATAGGTATTCGTTTCGAAATCTGTTGAAAATTCCATGGCATAAGCGTAGGCTTTTTGTCCTAGTCGTGGTAAGGAAGATTTTAGTTCATCGGGACATTGTCGCTCATAAGTACGTTTCAGTTGTTTTCCCGCTGCTTGTTTAAGTTGAGTAACTATGGAGAAAAAAAAGGAAAAACCTTTATATTCTATATACGTTTCAGTTGTTTTCCCGCTGCTTGTTTAAGTTGAGTAACTATGGAGAAAAAAAGGGAAAAACTTTTATATTCTATATACTAGTTCCAGAATGGATATTATTAACTGTAGCACTTATTAGTTTTAGATAAATGTTTGTTTTCAACATGTATTTATATTAAAAGAAAACCATCAAAAATCATAAATTTAAATGAATGAATTCTCCATGAAATACAACAGTTCTTCACTGCGCGTAACCTGCAATTATCACCAGCGAAGTCGTCAACAACACTTTTTACCACCTGGACAAAGGAAGTAAACCCAAACCTTGACTTCGTGGTCGATGGAGTCCAAATTCCGACTGTGCACTGCCCAAAAATATAGCATCTTTACATCCTCAGCTCACGAGACTGCAATCACGCACAAATTGCGAAGTAGAAACAAGCGCTTGCCGGCAGCACTTGGGGTATAGATGAAGAAACCTTGTTGGCTACATATAAAATGATTGTTCGGTCAGTGATTGCTGCTCCAGTGTGGTCACCTTCGCTAAGTGATACCCAGTGGAGAAACATTCAAAGCTGTCAAAATGCCGCCCTAAGGACTGTAACAGGCTGCCTTCAGATTACCTCGGAACATCGGAAACGAAGGTCCTCCCAGTCAAGGAACACAATGTCATGTTGACTAAACAGTTCCTCCTGGGATGTCATTGGAGAAGTCATCCCAATTTTAACATTAGACAATTGGACACTTCCCCGAGGCATGTGAGGAAAGATCTTCGAGGAAAACATAGGCAGATATGTACGGGATCCACTGGATCAATCCTCGTTTTCGGCAGCTTTAAACGACATTCATAGAGACGCCATTAATTCCGCGGTCGCAGTATACCGCATGAATTTCGTACTTGGAGGTAGCTCAACGCCCGTAGCAGACACGGAAGAAAACCTGCAGCGGAAAACAAGAGTAATTCTGGCACAACTAAGATCGGAATGGAGCAACAGGCACAATGCCTACTGGTCACGTATGGACCGTGCCATCTCCAACGAATGTCCTACATGTGGTCAGGTTCCTTATGATACCCACCACATATTCAACTGCTCGGCCAACCCTACACTCTGTCCAATGGATTTATAGACGCATCCAGTTGAAATAGCCCAATTTTTAGACCTGGACATTGATGTAGAACCCCCCAGATTATTTTATAGTTTAAGCTGTTACAACAACAACATAAATTATTAGCTTTTGTTGAATTTCGACAACGAATTTCTCGATATTCTGAAAAAAATTAGATATTTGGATTCGCAAGATATCTGGGGTCTTCAGAAATTTGTTTTAAATAAACATACAGACATATGGACAGACATAGTTTAATTAAATTACAAACTGTCATTACTAGGATCAATTTAAAGGAAGTTACTTACTATCATCATTGTATTTCTTCCAATGTTCAAAAAGATTATCTGAAACTTTGGCAATGCACTCAGTTTTTGAAAAAGGTAAAAGTAAATGATTAAGTTCACCATTTTCGTAAAGTTTCACACATGCTTTAAAGGCAGCAGATATTTTAGCTTCTTTAGTTGTGGGGAAATAATCACTCTAAAAGTATAAATGAAAAAAAAAATAATAATAATAAGAAACAAAGGAACAAACAATTCAAGGAAATATAAGAGTGAAATTGTAAAATATTCACCAAATACTCACCACAATTACTTCTCTAACAGTAGACTGGAGCGGTAAACAAACAGTAACCGCTATTTTACCATCATTATTTGGTGGCAACTTATTATACCAAGGCTGTGAAGAACCAAAACTATCCCACGGTAAAGTCTGACAATAACGATGTAAGAGCGCCAAAGCTGATGATGCAATCAAACGTGCACCACTCGGTATTATAAATGGTGGTATAAGCTCAACAAACTGTTTGGCGATTTCCTCTTCGTTCGGGTCATCACGATCCAAAGTTCGAGAACTTAAAAACTGTTTAATTAGTTCGTGTGTTTCACGATACGTTTTGATTTTCTGTAACGTCTGCATCTTTTCTGATTCATTAATAAAAACCGTATAATATGAATTACTAGAACGGGCACGACCCTTAGTTTGTATGTAAGAATTAAAGGTTTTCAGAGGATCGAAAGCGAATACATAATTGCAGGCTTGTACATCAATACCTTCTTCCAGAACATTCGAGCAGATAATAATATTACATTGTTTACAGCGAAATTCATCTATGGCCTTCTGGTTCCATTTAGTATCCAATATACTCTCAATGCTGTAAAGTATACTTTGTCGTCCAACCATAAATTGTGGACGTAAAGCATTTTTTAATTGTGGAATATGAGTTATGTAGTTTTTTATTACATAATACACACATTTAGCGGTATAACGCCGTTCTACAAAGAGCAAACAAGCAATATCATCAGCTTGTTTTCCCGCAAACTTCTCCTTCAATTGTCCGAATAAAGATTTCAATTTGGGAGTTGAGAAATTTTCGATTATTTCAAGCGTATTCCAATCGGTCTCATCGTCGTCCAATAAACTTTTCAGCTCATTGACAATAATATGACGAACACGTTCACAGCATTGAATAACAAAACGATATAAATTTCGCAGGGCTAGTGTTTCAGCTTGACGTTTTTTAACTTCAAACTCGATTATCGGTGACATGATAGCTATCGATGCTGTATATAAACCGAAATCTTCCATTTGATAAATAAAATCATTTAGTAAATTTGTAATATTACTTTTTTTATTTGGTGCGCGTAATGATGCAAGACTTTTGGACATTTTTTGTGGCACTATGCCAATATCGAAATTTTTTATAACATTAACACAGTTTGCAATGATTTGTTTAACCTTTTCCACTGCATGAAAGCTGTGACTGTGACTTGAGAATGTTACCATTAATTCGATGGGTTTTGTTGAGTAACTGAAAAAAATTATTATACCATTGGTAGATTTACATACATCGAACAATTATAAAATAATGTAAAAACTTTAGTTATTACTTACACCATAACATTTTTCATTTGTTCCAAATCTTGTATCGTCACAATATTACCCCGAAAAGTGGCCTCCAGTTTATTTAGCTCTTGTATAACTTGTCCCAATTTATTGCCCTTTATAATGACACCGGTTAAACCGATAACACGTGGTAATTTACTTTGATCACAATACTGAAAAGCACTAAGGAATTCATGCATTGGATGATTACCTGTTGCATGATGGCATTCATCGATAATAACAATGCTTAAGTCGGTTATTTTTATAAGATTTTGATTGACTATGTCGAGAAATATTTGAGCTGTCCCAACTAGAACCTATAAATATAAAACTTTTGCTTTCGTGGAATTTTTTTTTTACAAATGTTAATGATCTCACTTGTTTCTTTTGAATTTCCGTTTCCCATTGTCGGCGTGTCCAATTGTCAACATCTCGTTCGCCTATGTAGAGGCCAATTTCCAAATTGGTGGTCTTTTGTAAGACCTTAAATTGTTGGCGTGCCAGCTCTACCGTATTACACATAAAAATGGCTCTTTTACCTCCATTTTGTATAGTTCTGTAGAGGAGAAATATAGAAATAAATATTTTTTTAACATAGTACGTGAAAATAGTTCAAAAGCATTACATCTACTTGAGACCCATAATAGCGGAAATATAGATAAAACATCCTGTTCCTTCATTATTTTAAAGTGGGTCTTAATAACATGAATTTATTTTTATTTATTAATGTACAGATCTGAACCCTGTATGACCAATTCCTCTGTCATATTACATGAAACCCAAAATACATACATACATATGTACATACATACATACATATGTACATACATACATACATACATATATTAAAATAAACTTGTAAAAGATTAATTTAAAGTAAATTAAATAAGATTAGGACTTTGATCCACTTCGCTGATAAAAGCTGCATGAACTGTCTCCTAATGCTGAAAACTATTTTAAGTTTATTAACCACACCCAGTTCATTTTTACCAAAATTAAAGCTATTCCTCTGAATAAATAAATGATTTAATTTCACCATAACAATACTCACTCCCTTAGTTGGGCCGAAAAGCGTTTCAATGCCAAAACCGCAATAAAAGTTTTCCCAGCTCCAGTTGGCAAATAAATAATGCCATTTCTTTTGCACACATATTCCAGTAATTCCAATTGATATGGTCTTGCTTTAAGCTAAAAAATAGATCCATGTAAATTATCTGCAAATGGGCACCAAAACAAATTGTTTACTTACACATTGCTTTTGTTCACCTTCTTCATCCATTATAAAATATATTCACAATCTGCGAAAGAAAATTTGATGTTTCTAGTCAAACTTAAATCACAAAGTATTCTTTGTGCTGAAATGATATTAATATCAATACTTTGTATCAATTGTACTGGCATGCACCAAAGGGTATACTTTGTGCATGTACTACGTGTACTTTAATTACTGGCTATATCGGGGAAAAACATATTTACAAAAAAATATTCCTTTTTTTGCCGACATAGATATTTACACATGTTTGTAAGGTGTATTTAGTGAGGTAAAAGTAGGACCAAATGTATTAGGGCGCAAACACATACAACAATTGGATCTTCGCTCCGGAACGACCCGAGTCATAATCGGGCAAAGATTGTAAACCCAGCGACAGCTGTATCAACTGAAAGTTTTTTCCCAAGGAAAGAACTATCGGCCATAGTCGAGCTGTTACAACAACAACATACAGATGTTGGAAAATATTCAACTTTGGCTTACGAAACAGAAAAAAAGAAGAAAAAAAAAAAACAAAACATATTTAATTATTTATTTATACATTATCAACGCAACGATTGGACATCACAAAGTATTGTATTTGTTTGGACCTTTAATTATATGCCCTTTGACAAATATGTGTATTTTAATATATGTAATTTGACATTTTAGCATTCAAATTCTGTAATCAGCTGTAAAAACAATAGCACCTTATATAAATTCACCTTGAAATCCTATAATTCTGTTTCTTTGTTTACATCCTAACATCAATGTTGTCAATACTTTAGAAAAGAAGGAATGCAATTTTTACACTCTAAAATTAAAATACCTGTGTATGCTATAAAGACCTGGTTCACACAAGGAAACTTTTGTTTTTGTGTGCGAGAGAATGAAATGATTGATATTTCTTTCTCTTTCTCTCACACACAAAAATCAAAAATTTCCCAAAAAAGTTTCTTAGTGTACACCAGGTCAAAGCAACATGGGCATTAAGGAAGGTTCACACAAGGAAACTTTTGTTTTTGTGTGTGAGAGAAAGAAATGATTGATATTTCTTTCTCTTTCACACAAAAATCAAAAATTTCCCAAAAAAGTTTCTTAGTGTACACCAGGTCAAAGCAACATGGACATTAAGGAAGCTTCAAAAGAGAATTAAGAAAAAGAAAGAATCAACAAAAGTTTCCTTGTGTGGACCAGGTCTAACAAAATAAGTTTCCCAAAAAAAGATTCCTAGTGTGGACCGGCAGTAACACAATTAAAAAACTAAGAGTTTGAGTCAAACAATTTGATGTCTCGCAAAGGAGTTTAAAATTTTGCACATTGCACAATGATGTATGAACAAAAATTCAAACGTCGTTATCAAACTACATGATCAGCTTTGTACTCTAATTTAATGACGTGAGGCAAAGAGAATTGAATAAAAAGAAAAACAACACACGAAAAGTGAACAAAAAAATATTACTGCAATAATAAGAAAATTTAAAAGATACACATAAATAAAATCAAAAAGAAAAATCAATTTTTCTTACAATTTATCAAACAATTGTTATTTGCTAAATTAATCAAATTAAATTTTTTGTAAAAATAACAAGTGAATCATCTAGAAAACCTAGTAAAACCAAAACAAAGAGTTAAACAGTTCAGAAAAGTAGTAAAAATAAACAACGAAAACAAAACACCAACACAGAGTCACAACACTCAAGCAAGAGTAGGGCGGCTGCTAGACGAAATGGTTGGTATATTGGATGACACCTGCTTGCGTTACCCGTTGGGAACACGTATAAAGATTGGCGAAAACTATGGTACCGTACGCTATGTGGGAGAGGTAAAAATAAATAAGGTTTTAACCTATTAAAAATTTTAAGAAAATGCTAATAAGAGTTTCCTAGGTTGCGGGTTATCAGGGCAACTGGCTGGGTATTGAATGGGATGATCCTAAAAGGGGTAAACATAATGGTACGGTCGATGGTAAACATTATTTCTATAGTATGCATCCAACTGCTGGCAGTTTTATACGTCCCGGAAAAGTTGGTCCCTGCGAATCACTAGAGGACGCAGCACGTGAACGTTACTTGGGCTATACCGATGGTGCTTTGGATAAACAGTTGATACGAGAAACTCAGGCTTCCATACAGGCGCCTTTGTTTGAAATTGTTGGCATGGACAAGTTGGCACGTAAACAGAGTAAATTTGAACAATTAAGCGAAATTAGTGTAGACAATTGTCCCATTAATTCGGCGGGCTATTTAAAGGAATTTACTTCCTTAACCACGTTAAATTTGACTCATACCTTAGTTTGGAATTGGGAAATAATTGCGGACATATGTCAACAAGTACCCACTTTAAGAGATTTAAATTTAAGGTTTGTTTTTTTTTTTTTTGTCAGTAGAGCGCAAAATTTTGTTATAAACATTAAAACATTATTTATCCTACAGCGGCAACCGTTTGGTATTACCCAACGACTCCCAAGTGTCCGAATTATCTAAAGCTTTCAATAACCTGAAGTATATAAATTTGCGCAATTGTGGCTTTACCGATTGGGCTCATGTCATGCAAACGGCTCGTTTGTGGCCTTTCATAGAATCGTTGGGTTTACAGGAGAATCCCATAAGTCAACTAAGCGTTGTCAATACCAAGGAGATTTTCAGGAATTTAAAGTAAGTGTTTTTCGTTATCCAATATTAATTTTACACCTACCTCATAGTTTACCAAGTAAAATGAAAATCTTTTCTATACAATTACAGAGAACTAGATTTGCATCGCACCAAGATAATGGATTTTGATCAAGTTTGTAAATTGGGCAATATCAAGACATTAGTATCGTTATATCTCATGGAAAATGGCATTGAAGAAATTAAATTACCCGATTGCGATGCAAACGTTAAATTGGATATGTTCAATTCATTGGAACAATTAAATCTACTTTATAATCCAATATGGAATGAAACGGAGGCATTCAATGAATTGGATAAATTGCCACGTTTAAAAATGTTGTACAAAACACCCGATCTTAAATCGGACTTTGATGAAATGTTTGCTAAAGCAGTTGCATCGATCTCAAATTTAGAAGTTTTAAATAAAATACATTTAACGGCCGAAGAAAGGCGGGGAGCGGAGTATGATATATGGAAGAAATATGCAGTAGAATGGATGCAAGCTTCAAAATCGCCAGAAACCCTAAAAGAGTTCTATAAAAAACATCGCTCTTATGCAACAATTATTAGGAGTGAGTAGTAATTTTATTCTACTATGTATTTAAATTTATTTGTTTAAAATCTTTGCAGAATATGGTTCTCCGGCCGAGTTTATACCGAACAATAAAAAAATCTCAAAATTAATTAAAATACGTATACTCAATACTCAAACAGGCGAAGTATGGGAAAAGAAATGTCCCCGTATGATTACAGTACAAACCTTACTTGGTCTTATTGTTAAACATTTTCAAATGGATTCCACCAATTATTCACCACAATTGAGTTATATTGATCATAAATATCCCGATTTGATAGTACCTTTAGATAATTTATCCAAAACTTTGGATTTTTATTCGTTACAAGAAAACGATACGGTACAGGTTAAATGGTAACTTTAGTAAAAGAATGTAAATCAGTAAACTGATGTGAAAGCAACTTTCATTTACATCATACACACTTATGTTTAATAATTTTGTTTATTTGGTTTCCTTCCAAATTGTTAAAAAAATGTATTATCTTTAAAATGAAATGGCCTTATATTGTATTTTTATAATTTATTTTTTTTTTACATTATCTATAACATGTTTTTTTATTTATACATAATAATCATTTGTGAAATATTTTGAAAATTTCTAATTATTGCTAAATTAACAAAAAATACATAACCTATGTTTTATTGAATATATAAATGACTAAAACTGAAATGATTTTTGGTGTTTTTATAATTAAAATTGTAACTAGGATTACGTATATTATCGATATAAATGGCAAAAGTTAGAATTCGATACATTTGACACATTCTGATTATTGGAAAGTCAAAAGCTGTTTCCTGTTATAAGAATATTGTGGCCTGCATCTAATAGCTAATTCATATCAGTTAAAGTTCTTTCCATGGATGCTGTAAAACCCTAATTTTCTAAATTTGCCAGTGATTCACCTTGTATTTTTAGCATTACATTTTTAAACTATATATTTTTCACCATGATATATTATGGTTTTTCACCATACGAAATAAATAATAACAAAATCATTGTTAACTTGACACTGTATAGACTCACCATATGTTTCAAACTGTTATAATGCATGTTTTTTAAAGAAAGTTGTTGATTGTTATGTAGTTTCGTTTTCATCAAGTACATTTAGCTAAATCTTTTTTATTCAACAATTATCAATAAAAAACTTCCCCAAATTATGTCAGACTCTGATCAGGATCCAGTTGAGGTAATGTTAAAGAAAACTGGCTGCATTGAATTACATTACAAAGTTCAAGAGTGTATAGCGGAAACCGGTGATTGGCGCAGTTGTCAGGATAAGGTGAAAGAATTCAAGGACTGTATGCAAAAGTATGTTGATGCCCAGAGCAAAAAGTACGCCCATATAAAGTAAACCAACCCTTTAAAACAAAACCAACATATATAATTAATAAACACCCAAACACAATATGACGAAATTATTACAATCTGCTTTTAAAATGGTCAAATCCTTACCCTGTCCTCCCACTAAGCTAGCGCTAATAGTACGTGCCGATTTAAAAATGTCTAAAGGTAAGACTGCTGCCCAATGTGCTCATGCTGCTGTGTTATGTGTTCAGCAAGCTCAGTCTAGTAATGAACGGGAGGCTCAACAACTTTTGGATTCCTGGTTGGTGAAAGGACAACCAAAAATAGTTTTAAAAGTTGATGGTGGTTTTGAAGATCTGATTAAGTTGCAACAGAAAGCTGCGGAATGTGGGGTTGTATCGGCATTAGTGCAAGATGCTGGTCGCACACAATTGGCAGCCGGCACTGCTACTGTTTTGGGTATTGGACCTAATACTGTAGAAAAGATTGACAAATTAGTGGGCCATTTGAAATTATTGTAATATAATAATATTGTAAATATTTTATTTGTTAATAAATAATTGTTGCTGAGTGATGCGTTTTATATGGTGAAAGAGATAGATAGATAGATAGATAGATAGATAGAAGGATAGATAGATAGATAGATAGATAGATAGATAGATAGATAGATAGATAGATAGATAGATAGATAGATAGATAGATAGATAGATAGGTAGATAGATAGATAGATAGATAGATAGATAGATAGATAGATAGATAGATAGATAGATAGATAGATAGATAGATAGATAGATAGATATAGATAGATAGATAGATAGATAGATAGATAGATAGATAGATAGATAGATAGATAGATAGATAGATAGATAGATAGATAGATAGGTAGATAGATAGATAGATAGATAAATTGTTAGATAGATAGATAAATAGATAGAGATAGATAGATCGGTAGATAGATAAATAGATAGATAGATAGATAGATAGATATATAGATTGATAGATAGATAGATAGATAGATAGATAGATAGATAGATAGATAGATAGATAGATAGATAGATAGCTAGCTAGATAGATAGATAGATAGTTAGATAGATAGATAGATAGATAGATAGATAGATAGATAGACAGACAGACAGATATATAGATAGATAGATAGATGGATAGATAGATACAGGGATAGATAGATATATAGATAGATATATAGATAGCTAAATAGATAAAATAGGTAGATAGGTATACAGAAATATAAACAGGATTTGTATTGTGATAACGAATAAATAAATAAAACTAAATAGATCATTTACGATTACACCTTGTATTTAGTAACCACTGAGTAATTTAGTTAATGGCAGGGATGGATTTATTCAAATTAAAAAACTACAATTATAAATTGTAGTTTTTTAATTTTATTTATAATATATAAAATAATTAAGCCATTTAGTCAAACGGTTAGTACATAGACCAGAAAATATGTTTACCTATTAATACGAGTCTGTAATCTAGAAAATAAAATAATCTAATTACTAGACAAAGGCGATAGGCTAGAAAATAATTAAATCACAAGTCTAGACAAAAGACTAGTCAAGTTAAACTTACGCAAATTTATTATTATTTAAACACTTCTAATTTTATTTAACAAACTTTTTTTTTTATTGGAAGATTTAAGATTTTAAACATATAACAAAAAAATGATGCTTAAAATTATCCGAAAACTTTTTCCCATTTTAATTTTCCTTTGACTCTTCAAGCTTTTGTTTCGGTCTTGTGGCAATAGTAAATGATATGGGTTTGCCAAATGTTTCAACTAAATCTGAAGTAACGCGTTCGGTAATTTGCCTTAATCTACCATTTGATTCACCACAAATAAGACGTTCAATGCGTTTACTAGGACATATCACCTCAACTGAAGCATAAATTGTGTCTAAAAGTATTACAAAAATAATTTCTTAGTTTAAAATATTTCATGCTTTTCCAAAAAAAAAAAAAAAAAAAAAAACTTAACTGTTGTCGACACTGTAATATTCCATAGAAGTTTTCAAATTGTAGGGTATCTCTTGAGGCAGATAGTCCAATAGACGAGCCCTAACACTTTCAACTATTATATCTTCGGGGGTTTCATCGGTAAAGGTATCACTTGAATACTGCCAGGGTTTTATTTTGGCCGCATCCAATAAGAAATCCTTAAGTAAGATTTTTAATGTTAAAAGAAATTATTATTGCCAAATATCATTTATAACATACATGAACATCATTTAAGCCATTGCCCGTTATGGAGGACACCAAAAATACTTCACTAAAATTACTCCAAGCGCCTTCAGTTTTATTGAGTTCTCCAAATTCTACTATAGACTCTTTAGTAATGGAACTATCATCTTCCGGCTTTTGCTCATCATGTAAACGCTTCTTATGGGATTTAGTTTGTTTCCTTAAGCCGGTTAAGGTGTTATTCGTTAGTAAACGTATCAGCTCTAGCGTTATGCGTTTCGATTTTAAGGCATCAATTTTGTTTAATATTAAAATACTGGGCATATGAGGATAGGCTTTCAAACTATCCATTACTGTGGGATGTAACTGTTTGCGTGTCCAGCTATTGGAGGCATCATGTATAACTGCAATCATATCGGCATGTTGAATGGCATGGCGATAGGAACTTTTAAAAGACTGATCCAATTTATGTTTCTTGATTTCTCTCTGTGTCACCAAACCGGGAGTGTCGTAAAATATCAGCTGTGTTTGCCCTGTGGTATATATGGCTTTATTGGATTTTCTGGTAGTGTGCACCTTGCTGGAGGTGGGACAGACCTTTTTTTAAGTATTCATAAGAAAATTTTGGTTATTTAAAAAATAATTTAGTTTTTATTTTTTACTACTTACTCTGTGATTTATTAAATTATTTATAAAAGTACTTTTACCGGCATTTGGAACACCTATTACCGCAATACTTAAAGATTTCTGTTGTGTCACTTGCTGTTCTTTGATTTTGTCTCTGGCAATAGTTTCCACACGTTGTTCTTCAGGTTTATTAATTGCTATACAATAGTTTCTTTGTTGGATTAAATAAACAACTTTTGAATTATTTAATTGTTTATAGGTTTTTGTTAAGTTTAACAAATTATTCAATAATAATTTCATTTTAAAAAAGATAATTGCATATGAAATGATGTTATTTGTAATTCGATTTTATAGTTTGGGATGAAATTATAAAAGGTGGCCTAAGTACTAAAGACGGTTGAAGTCTAATTTTTTTCGTACATGGAAATTGACACAACTAGTTGTTTAACGAGTTTTTTTATGTATAACGTTTGACAGTATCGAATTTGCTAAAGTTGATATTATGTCATCTTATATTAATACGCATTGGATCAGCTGCTCAATTAACTGAACTGTTAGAAAGTGGTATATTAGTAGAAAAGTTGAAAACATCTGGCAGTATTTGTTAAATTAAAACGTTTTTATTTGTTTTAAATTTAAGTAATTATACGGAATTTTGAGTTTCTGCTGATGTTTGTCACGCACAATAATATTGGTCCCATACCCACCTTAAAGAATAATCGGCACAGAATAATTTTCTGAGCCGATTTCACTACATACTTCTATTTCTTTTAAAAACTTGATTTAAAAACATAATAACATAAAGTAAATAATACAAGTTTTTAAAAGAAATAGAAGTATGTAGTGATACACTACACCCCCCATCAAAATTCTTCTTATTTAAATGGTCTTAATCTGTTTTCGAGTTAGATTGGTAGGTAGTTAGTTAGTAGGTTAGCGAGTAAGTTAGATAGATAGATAATTAGATAGATAGATAGATAGATAGATAGATAGATAGATAGATAGATAGATAGATAGATAGATAGATAGATAGATAGATAGATAGATAGATAGATAGATAGATAGATAGATAGATAGATGTATAGATAGATAGATAGATAGATAGATAGATAGATAGATAGATAGATAGATAGATAGATAGATAGATAGATAGATAGATAGATAGATAGATAAATAGATAGATAAATAAATAGATAGATAAATAGATAGATAGATAGATAGATTGATAGATAAATAGATAGATAGATAGATAGATAGATAGATAGATAGATAGATAGATAGATAGATAGATTGATTGATAGATATATAGGTAGTTATTTAGTTAGTTAGTTTTATCTCTTTTCTAGTAATACCGAATTGTGTTTCTTTTTTAGTCGATCGGTATAAGAATTTATATGTCTTGTCATTATTTTCGCATTATTTACCGATAGACATACATACTTACAAATTGAAAAAAAACAGAGTAACATTCTATTATTTATCTTGTCATCATCGCATTATAATGAGGTTTTTAATTTTTTAAAAACCTCAAACATTAAATTTTATACTTTTAGCAAAGTAAAAAAGTGAACATGTTTTTAGGTATATATTACGACTAATAACGTCATCATACTCATATATCCAACAACGGCAACAACAATAAATTTGTCAATTTATATTAGAAATAATAAAGAAAAATAAATCATTACTTAAATATAATTATGACAATGACTTGTAAACTGAAATCAAGAAAACTGACATGTTTGTAATACAATGTAGAAATAACATCATTGCTAATTATTATTATTATAATTTTCAGACATTATTATCTATTTACTAAATATGAGGGACTGTACGAATAAATTATTCTTTTTATTGAAAAATAAAAAAATTAATGCATAAATAAAATTATTTTCTATATATTGTAAAAATAAAGATGGTTTTAGATAAAGTAATTAAGTGATTTTATTTATATCTTGCACGATCTCAAGATCGTTTATAATTATAATACTTTTTAAATTAGTTACATTTTAACTGTTAGCGCTTGTCATTAAAAACGATGTAAATTTGTTTTATAAGGTGTGTGTAAGTAAAATGAATAAATATTTATAAAGTAATAAATTATTACAGACACTTTGGTCGAAAAAAATGACGTATGAATGAATTGAAATTTGATCTGATGAATACAATTATTAATTGATTTTCTATACGACAAGATTGATAGGTGAGTGAGTGGCATTTAACAATATTATGTGAATATAAAATAAAACACGTAAAATTTTTATTTTCTATGTAATTTTATTGAATGGAGGCAAATGTTTATTTAAATTTCAGACAACATCATTTATTTATACTTTATTGTTTTATTGGGTGGTATAATTAAATAAATTCTATAAGGATTTAGAAAATAAGTTGCAGCTTGAAATTCTATTTGCTATAAAATTGTGATTCTATAAAATCTATACATATGTAAATAAAATTTGTATGAAAACTAACATTTT
This sequence comes from Lucilia cuprina, assembly GCF_022045245.1. Lineage (NCBI taxonomy): Eukaryota > Metazoa > Arthropoda > Insecta > Diptera > Calliphoridae > Lucilia > Lucilia cuprina. The sequence goes on from NC_060954.1 coordinate 17,657,032, forward strand.
AGGAAACGGTTTATTTAGATAAGTCAATAATAGATAAGTCTATCTATCTATCTATCTATCTATCTATCTATCTATCTATCTATCTATCTATCTATCTATCTATCTATCTATCTATCTATCTATCTATCTATCTATCTATCTATCTATCTATCTATCTATCTATCTATCTATCTATCTATCTATCTATCTATCTATCTATCTATCTATCTATCTATCTATCTATCTATCTATCTATCTATCTATCTATCTATCTATCTATCTATCTATCTATCTATCTATCTATCTATCATGTCAATAAACTATTAAATAATACAATCCATAAACAAATCAATAGAATAGGCAGTGAAATAGTCAATAAAAAGTCAAAGAATTAATCAGTAAACTAGTCAATATACATATTAGTCGATAAATTGGTTAATAGACTTGTCTATAAAAAAGTCAATAGACTCACGATATACCAGTCAGTAGTCTAGACCAGACAATAAAGTGTTCAATTATCATGGCAATATATTCAGTACAATAGGCAGTGAACTAGTCAATGAAGTAGTCAAGAGATTAATAAATAGACTAGTCAATATATTAGTGGATTAATTTGTCAATAGACTTGTTAAAAAAGTCAATAGATTCTCGATATAAATGTCTTTAGTCTAAACCAATAAATAGAATAGATAATGAAAAGATCAAGGGATTAATCAATAGACTAGTCAATATATTAGTCGATAAATTAGTTATAGACTAGTCAATTTGCTAGTTGATAGACTAGTCAATAGATCGATCCATCGATAGATTTGCCAATAAACTTGTTTATATAATATTCGATAATCTAGTCCCTAAAACATTCAATACATTAGTATATAGATAAGTCAATAAACTAAACACAAATTTAGTTTATAAAATACATTCATAAACTATTCAAAAAACTAAACTAAAAATTATTTTAAGGTTTGAGGAATCGCTGCACTAATGTTACAACAAGGCGTATGATTAATATTAAAATCTAGTTAAATAGTTTTTGTTGTAATGTTTAAAGTATTTTTGCGCCTTTTCTTTAAATTCTCTTTTTTTTGTCTACAAATTATAATCGTTTTAAATTCTCTTTTTTAACTCATTTAAAATCTCACACCATCATCCATACTTATGCTTTGTAATCTTTTTTTATTTATTTACTTATGCATGTGAGAGAAATAAACAAACAACAACAAAACAGTAAATGAATGAATAAATCAAAACAAAAAAAAATTGTTTTTGCAAAGCATAGAATAGAAAATGTATTTATTATTATTATTTCAGATCTTGTTAAAACTACGACGAATTCGCATGTGGATTTTTATTAACTTCTTGTAAAAGAATCGCGCGCATCATTTATAATTTTGATTGTTTTGTTTGTTTCCTTAAAATTAAGTTAAAAATAAATAAATACAAAAAAAAAAAAATAAGAATATAATTTGTGAATATGATTTTATTAATGAATACAAACAATAAAATTTATTTGAAAAGGATACAAAATGAAGAGTTTTGAAAGTGATTTTTAAATGGGAGTAAAATAATAAAGTTAATTTTGAAAAAAAAAAAATTATTATGAAGTGTTTATAAAAATGTTCTTAAAAATGCTATAAATAATTTATCAAAAATTTAATGAATATTTAACAAAATTTAAAACAAAATCATAAATTTTTGAAATGTAAAAAGGTAAGAGAAATATGTACATTAGACTAGGGTTCTATAAATCGACTTTCGAATAATCGAACAATCGACTTTTTGTCGAAAAAAGTCGAAAAGTCTAAGTCGACTATTTTGTTCCAAAAAAGTCGATAACTCGACTATCGTCTATGAAAAAAGTCGAAAAGACGACTTTGTAAATAATAGTCGAAAAGTAGAAAAAAATCGAAAAGTCGGAAAAAGTCGGAAAAAGTCGAAAAAAGTCGGAAAAAGTCGAAAAAAGTCGGAAAAAGTCGAAAGTAGTCGATAAAATCGGAAAAGGTCGAAAATAGTCGGAAAAAGTCGAAAATAGTCGAAAAAAGTCGAAAAAAGTCGAAAAGGCTGAAAAAGTCGAAAATAGAAAGAAGTCGAAAAAACTCAAAAAATTGCAACAAATAGAAAAATTATAAATAATTTTTTTAATAATAATAATAATAATAATAATAATAATATAGTGTTAAATGGCAACATTATAAATTTACGCTTCTGGCAGCTTTATAAATTTTTAACTCTGATCGGAAAAAGTCGAAAATAGTCCGAAAAAGTCGAAAAATGTCCAAAAGTCGAAAAAAGTGGAAAGTCGAAAAGTCGGAAAAAGTCGAAAAAAGTTGGAAAGTCGAAAAGTCGGAAAAAGTCGAAAAGTCGACTATTTATAAAATATTAAAAGTCGAAAATTCGACTTTTAATTAAATGAAAAAAGTCGAAAATCGACTTTTAACTAAATGCAAAAAGTCGAAAAGTCGACTTTTCATAAAATGTAAAAAGTCGAAAAGTCGACTATTTATAAAATATTAAAAGACGAAAAATCGACTTTTAATTAAATGAAAAGAGTGGAAAAGTCGAAAAATCGACTTTTAACTAAATGCAAAAAGTCGAAAAGTCGACTTTTCATAAAATGCAAAAAGTCGAAAAGTCGACTTTTCGTTTTAACTATAGAACCCTACATTAGACTGACCGGATCTTATTTGGAGAGAAAAAAATGTCGGAATCATGTTCGTCCTAACTCCACAAAATGATTTCCCTTTTTATATATTGAAAAATTTAAAGTCGTTTAATAGAACGGGTTCAAAAAGAACCCCTTTAGGTTCTTAAGAGCAATCTTAAGCTGGAGGTCCACACCACGCGTTCTACGCTTTCTCGCATTCTACGCGTCTGTCAAAAAAGTAGAATCAATGTATTTGTATGCTGAATGTTACAAGTGCAAAAGCGTAGAATGCCTTGACGCGTAGAATGTTTAGAGTAGATCTACATTCTACTTTTATAAGCGTCACAATCGGCGCAAGAACATTTTCAGCTAATTTTGACATTTTATATTCTTATATAATGGATATTTTTCAATTTTAATAAATTAATGAGTTTAATGATGAAAAATAAAAAAGCTGTAGAAAAACGCGAAGCCTTTTTGTTTTTAAATAAAATAAAAAAATAACGCTTGAAAAGCGTCGCATGTAACTTGAAGCGTAGAATGCGAAGTAGGTATAAAAAGCACGTAATGTTTTGACGCAAAGACGTGTAGTGTGGACCTCCGGCTTTAGAACAAGTGACCTCGCCATTACTTTAAAAATACGTTGTATTGAATATTGTTATGGATCTTCATTTTTCATTTTATCGCCATACAATTTTCTTAAATAGTGACCCATTTATTTTTAATTTCTCTTCTTTTTTAACAAATTGTGACAAGTCATTGCGTTAATCAAACATAAACATTTAAATACATCATTAATTCGTACATATTCATAATATAAATCGTAAATCTATGCATTTATGTATAAACTCCTCCCATTAATTATATTGCTTACCCATATTTAAAATCTTTCTTTGAGAAACTTTAAATGGAAGTGGATATAAATACATATGTACATTAGGGTAATAATCTTTATTCAATTTTTGGACATTTTCAAACAGTCGTATCCATTCCACATAGAGCATAATAATATACAGTCTAAAAAATATATTACTCTTTTCCGAGCGTTAAAAGGTTTTCTAGCAAATGCCTGGAAGTTTTCGTTAATTACTCTAAACAAAATATAAAATTTTTTAATACAAAACTATAAATTTTCGATATAAACAGGTGTCATTGTTTGACCACAACATCTATACAGACATAAGTGGAGGATAGGGTCAGCGGTTTACCCCCCATTTCAAAATAAACTTTCAAAAATGTATATTATTCTATAAAAAATTCATGAAATTTTAAGAAACTGGTTTTCGTTATCAGCACACTAATGGCTACTACGTAGTGATAGGCCCAAATTATAGTTATCACCCTAATGTAAATACATATATTTTTTGCTTAAAACACATTTCTTCTGATTTACTCATCCTTTAAAAGTAACGTTTACTTGAGAAAAACACTTGCAATCAACAAGTTGTTCGTTTGTTCGTAGTATTGTTAAGAAATATATTAGATGTTTATTATGTAGGTTTCATATATACCCTATAAATTTGGAATGATATGAATATTATATATGTCAAATTTAATATTTTGGAGAAATTGTAGACTAGACTATAAAGTAGACTAAAGAAAAGCCTAGTGAATAAACCAAATACTAGATAAAACCAAAGACGAGACTAAATACTAGACTAGACTATATGCTAGACTAAAGACTTGCCTAAAGATTAGAATAAAGACTACACTATAGACAAGACTGTAAACTAGACTATAGACCAGATTATAGACTCGACTATAGATTCGACTATAGACTAGACTATAGACTAGACTATAGACTAGACAATAAACTAGACTATAGACTAGATTATAGACTAGATTATAGACTAGACTATAGACTAGACTTTAGACTAGACTATAGACTAGACTATAGACTAGACTATAGACTAGACTATAGACTAGACTATAGACTAGACTATAGACTAGACTATAGACTAGACTATAGACTAGACTATAGACTAGACTATAGACTAGACTATAGACTAGACTATAGACTAGACTATAGACTAGACTATAGAATAGACTATAGACTAGACTGTAGACTAGACTATAGACTAGACTGTATACTAGACTATAGATTACGCTATAGACTAGACAAGAGATTTGGCTACAGGCCAGACTATAGACTAGACATAATATTTCCTTAAAAACAATTCCTAAGGTATCAGATCTCTTATTTGACACAAAAGTCCATTCTTTACATTTCCATACAAAAATCTTTCACTGCTAGGAATGAATAAATATTTGAGAAATCTTCCATAAAAATGATAAACGTTTGCCACAACTAAAGCTACCTGTTACAAAAGGTGTGTATCTGAAATTAAGTGAAATAAACTTAAGATCAATATACTCAAGTTAAAATACGAATAAAAAAACAACAAAACACTAACAATTAAAATATATATACAATTGATAGTAGTATTTACGGGTGTCTGTCTATAAAAACCAAAGTAGCAAAATCATGCAAAAAAATAATATCAACAGTCCATGGGTAAGCAAAAATTCATAGTAAAACACCAGCAGCAACAGTTTGTTGCATACATGTGTATGTAAGTAACTACATACATAGATATATGTATGTAAGTATGTAACAGCTCCACCTCCAATAAAATATTACGAAAACCAACAAAAAAAGAAGGAAGAAGGCAGACAGGCAAACAAGAATTGTTTATCAAGAAACAAACTCCCTCCTCCTGAATAAATCCAACTTTACATTCACACTTGGCAATCAAACAACCCCCTCCCCCACAACTAAAGAGACCTTAAATACTCAAGCATACATACACACATTATTATCATACACGCATTTGTAACAGTTTAATGATGAAATTACAACAACAATGAACAAAAAAAAAACAAGGATACGGATTCGTAACATGTGCGCGCATTCTATGCCATACCAATTCATGTCATACCATCACCATCAGCAACATCTTCGTCTCACATCCTGTGTCCACTAGAATTCGTTGAATTCGTATTTCCATGCGAGAGTATAAAAAGGCTAAACTTTTGCATTGAAACTGTCAGTCCGCTTTGTGCGTTACGGGATTTTGTAACGTTTTATTTTCAAATTTTCGTTTTTCGACAATATTTAAGTGTAAATAATAAAATAAATAATTAAAAATAATAAAAAAATAAAAAAGTGCATAAATTAAAATAATAAAAAAAACTTAAAACTAAATTAAATTTTGTTAAAAAAATTCTTAATTGATTAAATTATTTGTATTATTTTAGTTAAATGATTTTCTTTAAAATGTAAGTGTTGATTTTTTTCTTTAAATTTGTGAAAATTTATAATAAATTTGTAATAAACTTCAAAGATTTTATAAACAAATCCATGAAAAATGTTTGAGTTTTATAAAAAGTTCTAAAACTTCTGCCTAAAACTTGTAAAAAACCTATTTTGGAATTAAGTCCAAAGAATTTTATTTTAAAATTGTCGCAAACAATTGTTGTTAAAAATTTGATGCTTTTAGAAACAGTTCTATGGAATCGTTATAGAGTCATTTTAAATTATCAAACTTGGAACTGTTCTTGAACCAGGTCTTTCAAAAAGTCATAAACTTCTTATAACAAAACAGTTTTGTAGAATTCAGTCTAAATTTTACAATTCTTTAAAAATTTATTGACAAAAATCATTTGTTTTCAATAAATTTTCTCTAAGATGTCTGTTGCGGAGGGTAGATCCAGAAATTGATATTGAAAAACCCCATTTTCAATATCAAACAATAGAGAATACATGAATACTTGATTGAAAATTTCATACCCCCAGCTCTTACAAACGGACAGTGTTTAAATCTTCTTAGAATATCTTAAGTTTCCAGTATATATATAATTTTGTAAACTTGATTCCAATATTTTGATGTGTTGCAGCAGGTATACAGATCAATTATAAACAATAATTTCCCGAGAGTTTATTTCCTTTTGCATGTTTCATGTATAGAAGAGTGAACAAACTCCCCGAGAAGTTGTTATTCAGAATAGGCCTGATTATGAAATAAACTATAAGTAATAACATAAAGCTTTTAAAACTGGAGATTATGTGGCCCGTTATAGAATAGGGAAAAATTATACATTCGATCTTAATTAAATTGTTGTACAGGTCCCTATAAATATAAATCAGATTTCAGAATCTGCTGTGTTCATTTTTTTAATTTTAAATTAAATAAGTTTTGAATATTTTCTGGAAATTCATGAACGTTAGTACCACTCCCGGAAGTATTTGAGAATGCCAATTTCTTTTAAGAAACATCACTACCCTTCAAAGATAAAGACAACTTTACCCAAAGGACTAAGACTGGTCCAAACATAATCCAAATATATCAAAAAACATACTACATTTTACTTTCTATTGTCTTAGGGCGGGTTTCTTACTACTCAGTTAAACTAGCCTTAACTTTAGATTAAACTTGTAACAAATTTAGGAGGACTTTAACCGATGTTTCTGTTTTTCAGTAATGGATTTAAGATCAATTAGCTTTGTTAGTATTGCCAACTTTTCAATCAAAAAAATAAACAATGTACAGCTGTCTTTTTGCAAAAACCTACCCTCAGTTGTAATTCAGGTCTGAGTTGGGGAACAACTCTCGCGTTATCGCGATTATGTCTTAAACTCTTTCAGGTTTGTGTTTTTTGTCTGGCTTTCGACAGTTTTGCGTCTCGCTCGCACTGGTGTAATGTATGACTTCATATAACTGTTCAAAGCTATATGTTGTCTATATAACCCTCATGCTTTCGGATCACCTCAAATGAGGTTATGTTTTATTGGTGGAGACCATAAAATACTCAAACGTTTATACTCTAGTGGAGACCATTAAAACTCAACTGTTTAAACCTTAGTGGAGACCATTAAACCTCAAATGTTTATTCCCTGGTGGAGACCATTAAAACTCTTGAAATTTACTGGTGGGGTACCATTCACAACTCAAATTTAACTTAATATTTAAAGGTTTCTAGCTTCCTAAATGAATATATAGGTCGACTTGGAGGATCCCCTTTAAACCAACGTGGTACACCCTGGCATTTTGCTTATGAGCTCGGCCAACAATTCAAATAATCTTTCATAAACATTACGTAATTCATCAATTCATTACATCATAGTTATCCCAATTTTTTCTTAGATTTAAGCATTATTGTATTTTCATACACTAAATGGCTATTGGTTCAGTTATGGACCAATATATAAAACTAGCTTGTTCATACGAATGTTGAGTTATAACGATCGTACAACAGGCCCGATTGTGACATAGGCGTATTTCTTCGGATTTGATGTAGTATACATCCTCCTTTAACTTTTGATACAACCTAATTCGTAAAAACATATGTACATGTTTACGTTTATAAAGTTCTCACTTTATTATTATTATTATTATTAAATGTTTGGCTTATTATTCTATGAGATAAAGTGACAGTTAAGCTGTGGGTTGTTATGATTTAATTCTTTTATTGTTAATAATAAATTGTTGCTATTCAGTTCTTATACAATGCTCATTAAATGCGTTGTTTTATTCTATAAAAAGAAAAAAACGACAAATAATTATAACTGGTTTATCTTTTATTTGAGTTTAACCCATTGAGGAGCAATATAGTCAAACATTGCAAGTCTTTGAAATTGAAATAATACCCTGCTGATACTGTAACAATGTTTATAAAAGGTCATAGAGGTTTGACCTCTAAACTACATATGTAGGTAAGGTTATGTAGGTAGGTCGTTCACGCGATGTCATCACTGGGGACACACTTGGATACAGTAATTGATCCCTTTGTGATAACTGAAACGAGAGAAAACGGTCAGCGTATTAGTACACTTTGACCTAATCACTCTGGTTTTCTAAACCAAACCAGGAATTGACCGATAAGTGATGCAGAATATAGCTGCCTAGCAGACCCATTCCGTGATCAGCTAGGAACAATGTAGAGGAAGTGAGAAATACTTTTTCATTTTCTTCATTTCATTTTCCTCTTAATGGGTTAAATACTTATTTACGTCGAAAGTAAATACTAGATATGTTTAAAAATTTTAATTACTGCCCAAATTGTCCACTATTTTGTTAATAATCTATAAATAGAACAAATAGTTTAAATATTGTTATTTATTTAGCAATATTTTTTAATCATTCTTTGTAGTATTATGCTGGATACATATCAAAATATTAAAGTTCAAGTGCTTTTTTTTTTGAGTGTTTCAATAAATTTATCAAAATACAATTTTGTACAAAATCTGTCATATAAACTAACTAGTATCTAAACGGAATCATATATAATTGAATAGATAATTATAATGACTTGGATTTCGATTTTTTGTATTTCAATTTACCTCGTTAAGCCGACTTCAGACGAGCACACAAGTAATATGATCGTTCAAAATTTTGATAGAAAATACCGTAAAACAGCTGTTTCCATCTTACTTTGTTTTATACCAATCGTGTAAATACAAAATATATAAATCATACAACTTTTATTTTTAGTTATACGAATTTTTACATTTTCATTAGGCTTTTCGTGCTTAAAGTAGAACTACAATATTGCGGCGGCGGAGACGGTTATTCTAGTTTATTTACGAATTTTCTCTCCTTTACATTTGGAGTTGCCAGGTTTTTCGTACTTTTTAGAAATCCCCAACCATTTAATTTTAATTTTCTCTTGGAATCAGGAAACGCATCCGCTGGTTTGTATTTCTACTCTTATAGCCAAATATTTTGAAATAAGCTATATCGGTTATCGCTTTGGCCAGCGGTCTCTTAAAGACTCTAGGAATACGCACAGATTTCATTATCCTCTGTAACTTTTCGTAGACAGAAAAATATCATAAGGCCGCTTTAGATCATTTGCCTTAGATCACTGATCTGATGCGACTTGGTTTTTTGAATCATTTAAAAAAATTAAGAGAGCTATACGACTGTTAAATTTTCTATCCATATTTTCTCTCAATGGGATCGTCTAAACATATTGCGTACTCTTCTGCACAAAAAGCTTGCTCATGTGAAGGCGGCTTAAATTGCATTTTGAAATATACGACAGATCTCTTCGAAGTACACATAAGGAGAATGAATTCATTCATTAATTCGTGAGACTAATTAGTTTTAATTAACTATTAAGTGGTATGAAGGGTATGAAGGGCACGTGGTTAAGACGTAGTTAAAGGAATGCCGAGTTAACAAAACGTTGACGCGATTTCAAGACTATTGTTCATATAAAAGATAAATCATGATGCAGGTTTGAGATGTTAGTTTTAAGGTCTACCTTGTTCGCCATACTTGTAAGCGCAAGGACGGACACGTTTATCATCTGCATAATCAATGTTTTCAAAACGTTTTTTTAAGTTCCAGGCCCATGCGCCTGTCAATGGATTGAGCCCGTTACAGAACTCATATAATACAATGTTGAAAAGAATTGGAGATAGAATGTACTCTTGTCTTAGGGTGGCTTTGACATCGATTGTCTGGCTGACACATACATCGTGTAGAATACGGCTCATTGCGTTCGCATACAGTGTCTCTATAATATTGATAATCTCTTCCGATGGTCCTTTACTAGCCTAGGCGTTCTAGAAATCTCTAATAGCCAATTGCAATTCGTAGACACATGATCTATACGGGATTTTTGTAGACGGATACCAACTTGTTCATTTTGTATAACTAGATTAAATGAATCAGCGTTTGTTGATTATTTGAATAATTACTATGTTTGTCATGTTTACCTTGAGCCAGATAACACTTTATTGGGCACGTTGATTATCATTGTTTCTTTCAGTGTATTACTAGATAACCAGAATTACCTTATGGTTTTATAAAGCAGTATGATTTCGGGGAGAAGCCTTAAGTAATTCTGAGTATTACTATTAAAATTAGATACCCAAGGCTTTTTAGCAAAGTGGAGATCCTCTCCACTTTCAGCTGATAGCTATATAATTTTCAGTATTATTGACATTCATGTTCCCTTGTGAGTAACATATGTTCCTCCTACTGCCAGATTATTGTCAAAGGTTGTCTCAATAAACATTTAGCTACGGCTAGTGCCATATCGGCCAATTGCGTACTCTTTCCCCAAAGTATCACTCTCGAGTTAAGCGCTAAAGTCGCCAACTGCTATTATTTAATTCTATTCTGTTAATAGAAGCAATCACAGTTGACAGCTGGTTGTAAAAGTCTTTCTTGGCTGACAGATCAGTTAAATCGTTTGGTACATAGTATGGCATGGGTTATAAATCCGGCCGTTATTATCTAATCAGAACATGGTTTCCACTTAATGTTTAAGAATTTTTGATAACCGGATGCCAACGTCACTCATTCTTGATTAGACTGATGGTCTTTCGAAAATAAAACCGTTGTCTTGTAAACATTGTAAGTGCCCTCCAGAATATTATACTAATTGCTATCTAAAGTTCAGGGGACAATATGTTGTTTCGCATTTAATCCATTCCTGCCTTTGCCAGTCATCGGGCGCCCAGTTAACATGAAACTTGTCTAGGTATTATATAATAGTATTAGTATGTACGTTGTTGAAGGCATTTACAATGTCAATATTTTCCTCAAGTCCATTTTCTACAGATATGTATATAGTGGAAAAAATTTCATTTAATCTGGTTTCTATTGATCTATGAGGTCTGATTTAAATCATGTAACCGACTATCTTTTTCAAAGTATGTTGAGTATGAAACACTTGAACTTCTCGAAAGCATGTCTAACTGAATTATTGAAGATTCGGATCTCGCCGATATCTGGGGACCTCTAAAAACTGATTTCAACAGACAGACGGACATGGCTTAATCGACTCCACTATCTATAGGGATGCAGGATATATTAAAACAATAAGGTCGCATTAGATCTATGTAAACACTTTGTTATTGTTTTATACAAATCGTGTAAACCCAAAAAATAAAAATCATACGACTTTTATTCTCGGATGGAATTTCATCTTAGTTTTTCATTAGACTTTACGTGCGTAAAGTGGAATCGTGTGAAGTGCCCTTTATTGATTGATAAGAATTTGGTTTAAAGAAAAAAGATGTACCAGGCCTGGGAATAAAAATGAGTTTCAAACATATCTCTAACATGTAGATAGAAACAAGTTTCTCCCTCATCTGTAAGAGTTTCGAGAAAATATCAAGGCCTTGCAGCTTCATATGCAGCAAAACTTTTGATTGTACCCTTGATCATAACAGCTGTAATAACTACCTCTCTCTGTTAGCCTTCCTATATCGACCGAAAACACTAAAAATCTTTAATAAATAATAAATAAAATCTACAATATGTTACTTATAAATATATCAAACTTAATACACGGATATATAATTTATAAAGCATAAAGGATTATTACAACAAAAAAACAATTAATTTATTTGAGTTTATAAAACAAACACATTTTTAAAGGCCAATAACGTTTTACACGGAAATTTATTAAATATATATATCATTTATTACTGTTTGTCGGCCATTGAAAGTGTAATCTAACCAAATGTTGACATTGTCATTGTAGGTGGTTACGGTCATGGTCAGTTAAAAGCAAAACTAACAAAAACTACAACCGAAATAAAAAATATGAAATCGAATCTGAAATACAGAAACAAAAAACTAATAAAATTTTATAGACATTCTCACATACATACAAATGGTTGTAGTACAATGAGTCAATATGAGGCAAACATAATTAACTGACAATAAACAGCGGTTGTAGTAATAGCAACCGATTGAGATTTTAAAAATTACCAAACGCATTAATACGAGGAAAGTTTGAAAAGTTCTTTATTTTACTATATAAAGAGTAGCGTTACTAACTGACTGATTCATTATCGCACAGCCCAAACGGCTGAACCTAGAATCATTAAATTTTGACGGTAAATGTGTTTTTGGTTATGTAGATCCACTAAGGAGAGATTTTTGGAAATTTGCACATTTACGGGTAAAAAGGGGAAAACGGGTAAAACAGGTTTTCTTAAATATCTTACATAATATTAGTGATACAAGAAAAATTTTAAATGTACTTGTATCTACTCTTAAAATGAGCAGATGGGTGTCTGGTACTTTTTTGAAATTCGTACTTTTAAGGGGTAAAAATGTGTAACAAAGGTGATTTTGGTACCTTTTTCAGCCCTTTATAACTTTTAAACTAATTAACATAATCATATTTTTCTAAATATTTTGAATACATTTCTCAAAATTATGAGACATCTATTTCATACTTTTTTAAAATTCAGTCCTTTTTGGGTGTAAAAGGGACAAAAATGTATTTATGGTACTTTTTTTTTAGCATATTAAGAAAACTTTTTCGGTTTATTGAATTATTCATATTAAATTACGGACTAACTCTGTAATATTTATTGTAACAAAATGTTTGCTATTTCACTGGGGAAAAAAGTACCAAAAAGGAAAAAAAAAACGGGAAATTTTATTTTATTCAAACTCATTGAGCCAACTTTTATAAAATTTAAAATAGTGGTTTATTTACTCACACAAAATAAGCTATTGGTATATTATTTTGGAATTCGAGTACTAAGGCGTTGATAGGACCAAATTCGAGTAATTGTTTGGTACCTTTTTTAAAGCACAATTTTTCTGGAATAAATGAATGTAGATTTGAATCGTTTGAGTTTTATCTGTGATATATATATGTAGATTTAAATACGGAACATTTTGTAAACTTAATTCTCGAAAAAGTATATTTCTAAGCGAAGAGGGGTAACATTGTACTCTTTTTATTAGTACTTTCCATTTAGGTAAACTTTATTCCACTTTTGGTACTTTTTCTTCCTTCAAATGATACTCTATGTATGTTCTTTAATATGAACAGAAAACATATGATTATTAAACATACACGGTCCTCATTGAATAATATCCTTTAAGAGACAACTTTTTAGTACTTTTTATCTCATAAATTGTACTTTTTTAATTTTCTAAAATATTCAACCTAGGAACATTAATTTCAAAATACATGGTCTTGACTGAATAATATTCTGGAAGTGGGAACTATTTGGTACTTTTCTATTTTCAAATGGATTCTTTATAATTGTTAACCGGAACACACGTCCTTATTAAATGAGAATTTATTTAAAGAGATCTTTGTACTTTTTTGTTTTTCCGATGGTACTTTTTATATTTTTACGATATTGAACATAGTTAGGGTAGCGAAGCACCCAGAGTATGCTAGTTATATATAAACAACTTATCTATGTATTATATTCATTAACCTTAAGTAATAATAAATGAACAAAAAAAAAACACTTTTCAGATTACCCTCCTAAAATCGCACATATACCTAAAACTTGACTTTAAACATATATTACAAAATATAATTGATTAAAACCAATAAGAGATATATTTAAATTAATTCTCATGTTTATTCCACAGCTATTGGTTATTTGACACTCTTAAATGAGTTGAATGTGCAACACTTGCAACATTTAAACGCGCAAAAATAACTTAACAATATGTGGTTGTGGTTTTGATGACAAACAAACAACAAACAAACAGTTTTGTTTTTAAGTAGAAATTATAAAAATGAAATAATAATTGCACAAACAGCAACAAACAAATATCAGACAAGACAAGAAGAAGTGGTTCACAGAGGAGGAGGCTTAAAACAATACCAAACCACCACAAAAAAAACCCATAACTGCCCTATTACAAAATCAAACACCCCTCTTCATCATTAGCTGCATCATCACGTTTCCATCATCGATATCAGCATCACCATCAGTATTCACTTCATCACAGTCATCATCGTCTAAAGATGGAGCGTACGAAAAGAAATAATAGTAGTAGTAGTGAATTTGCAAATAATTTAGCCACAAATGCAACATCGACAACAACCACAACAGCTAATAATAGTACAACAACTCCTTGGAGTAATAACAAAGAATCACCACCGAACGAAGAAGACTCAAATGAAGATGATACAGATAATGCAACACCAGCCAAAGTCACAGATCCCTTAGCACCAAAATTCACAAATAATGAGGTAAGTTTTTCTTTTCAATTTTGGCGAAAAGATAATTTTAAATGAAAACAGTTTTTCAAATAATTTTTAAAAGAATTAAGTATTTAAGTTGTTTTCATAGAAATTGTAGTTCAAATACAGTTTGGTCCAGTATCCATCCTATCTTCTTAATCGATTTGCCAATCAACCCTGCTTTGCAGGATTAGGCTTAGGGACTTCAACTTTCATTTCGTTCAACACCCCCAAACTATTGCATAATCGCTTAAGAATATCCATAAAAGTATAGCGAATAAGTGACTCTCTTTTGTATTGAAGAACTCAGAGTCTCCACGAAAGTGTTTAGCAGAAACCACAATAGACTTTTCTTTGATTTGATTAAGATTCCTTTAGACTGCATTACGGCGTTAGAACTTCGTCTAGACACTTTCTTTTTTACTCAGTCTTTTACTGATTTTAATTTTAGAGTTTTGTCGGATCCTCAATCTGTATATAAGTATCAAAGGAATACCTAACTTTTCAAATACTTTCAGATAATCCAAATTTTTCGTTTCTTTAGCAAAATTTTGATGGTATATTGCAATAAAGAGCTCTTGGTTCCACAGACTTTTACATCGACTTTCAAAATATCCTTCGCGGAATTCTTAATCGGCTTAAAATATCGCCAGTGTCAGTTCTAGTTTTCTCCTTATTATATTCTAGTTCTGCTCTAGTTCAGTTCTAGATAAGTTCTAGTTTAATTCTAGTTCAGTTCTAGTTCCGTTCTAGTTCAGTTCTAGTTCAGTTCTATTTCTAGTTCAGTTCTATTTCTAGTTCAGTTCTAGTTCAGTTCTAGTTCAGTTCTAGTTCAGTTCTAGTTCAGTCCTAGTTCAGTTCTAGTTCAGTTCTAGTTCAGTTCTAGTTCAGTTCTAGTTCAGTTCTAGTTCAGTTCTAGTTCAGTTCTAGTTCAGTTCTAGTTCAGTTCTAGTTCATTTCTAGTTCAGTTCTAGTTCAGTTCTAGTTCAGTTCTAGTTCAGTTCTAGTTTAGTTTTACTTAAGTTTTAGTTAAGTTCTAGCTCTATTCTAGTTCAGTTCTAGTTCAATTCTAATTCAGTTCTGGTTCAATTTTTATTCAGTTATAGCTCAGTTTTAATTCTGTTCTAGTTCAGTTCTGGTTCAATTCTAGGACAGTTATAGTTCAGTTTTTGTTCAGTTATATTCCAGTTTTATTCTTCTCACATAAATATTCAAATACAGATCCTAGGAATCTGATTTTATAAAAGTATTAATAACAAAAGGACAAGCGCTAAGAGAATGGAGATGTATTGTTCCCACATTCTAACTAATTGCAGCTAATTCTAATTGCTGCGCTCTTTCAAAATATAGATCAAATATAAACTTTAAATTGTCTAATAACTTTACACCAGCATTGTATGTTATTGTAGCATTATTACAATTACCTGTATTAATATTCCAATTTGTCCAGTCATTAAACAAAATACCCTAAACTGCTCTATTGAAGTGAATTATTAAATTTCCGTTTAAAATATCACAATTATTTAATTTCTATATTTGTTTGTTTTTTTGTTTTTCACCCCAACAGCGTGTTTTAGTTGTCTCCGTGACAGAGAGACGGCGAGAAACCTGGGGTCAAAAAGCCGAATTCCTGTTAGCTGTTATTGGTTTTGCTGTCGATTTAGGCAATGTATGGCGTTTTCCCTATATTTGCTATCAGAATGGCGGTGGTGCATTTCTAATACCATACTGTGTTATGTTAGTATTCGGTGGACTGCCTTTGTTCTATATGGAATTGGCATTGGGACAATTTCATCGTTGTGGCTGTTTGAGTATTTGGAAACGTATATGTCCAGCATTGAAAGGTAAGTAAAGTCAATAGTTAAAAGTAAGCTACAGGTATTGTGCTACTTGTTATTGAGAATATTTATATTTATATATTGCTTAGAACTCTCTCGTGACTTTTGTTGGATTTTCTTTTGTTAAAGATGTGCATAAAAAAAAAACATTTTCACCCTCCCTGATTTCTAACTTATGATGCTAATAAGACACGTTTCTGCTTTAGCTGCAATATTATGGACAAAACTTTATTTGTACAATTTCTTAAGGATTTTAAACGTTTTCTTACCTGTTTTACAAATTCATTTTTTCATTTATTTGTTTTTCTAGCATTTTTTCTTTATTGAGTGCAAAAATTATTTGCTTAACAGTTTTTTTTTACATTTTGTTTGACACAAAGAACGACTTTAAGTAGTTTTTTCTTTAACTTAAGCAACAGGAGCAGCAGCAAAAAAATAAACAAATAATTTATTCTCTTTCTTGTGCATATAGTATTCGCATTCTCTTTTGCATGTAAAGTACACAACTGTGTCATTGTGACAAGAAGTTGACAATGCAAACACTTAAAATACAATGTTGCCACTAAAAAGCCGTTTAAAGTAACTGACTTTCGAGAGTATTTCTTAAAGAGTTTTCTAAAAGCTTGATGATTTATTTTTTTTCTTCTTGAAACTATTAAAACTGCAACAGAAATATAATTTAAATGTTATTTAAATAGTCGTCTATTAATAGTAGTTAATTAAATTAAAGTTTATTTAATAATAAAACAAAAACTCTCTAACCGTCCAAAATAGATTTAAGATTAAATTATGTGTCACTTCCAGTTTGTATGTATGTCTTTATTTGAATGAATCAGTATGTTTTTAACTTTTACGTTTTCATGCAATTGACAAAAGAACCCCAAAAAAAAAAATAAAGTTCAAAGTAATCTGATTTGTAAAATTTTTGATTAAAGATAAACTTGTTGCTTGTTTTATAATTTAGTTGTTTTGTTTTTTATTTTTGTGTTGCATGATTGTGTTAAAATACAATCATCCATTCATGCCCATATGAATTGTTTATAACTTCTTACGGCTTTACTAATAGATTTTACATAGACAAGTTATTGCCGCCACTAGTTGAGTTCTACTTTAGACAAGTTAAAGATTAAATGAAGATTTAAATAATGAATTTTTAACATTACGAATATAAATTAAATAATACAATTGTAATGTTCTTTGGAGTTTAATAATAAATAAAAATAACTTAATTTAAAAGTAAACAGTAGTGGTGAAAAAATAAATTTATGTTTTGACAAATAATGAGAACATACAATGCATATGAGCATTGCGGCGGAACCTTATTTGTTAGCTGTCAGCGTGTGAGTAAAAGCCACATAAAGGGGTGGTAGTGTGTCGTCGAACAGCACAAAATGCCGTCCCCCTTGAAGTAGTCGGTAAAGGCAAAGTTCAACATAAACGTAAGAAAAAGTGCGCAATATGACAGTTCGTTTGACAGTTTGCCGCTTCGAATTAACATAGTTCACGATCATAATCTGTGTTTAAATCCTGTTTAAAACTATTTAGCCAATAGAATAATACATTTATTAAGCAAAGAATTCTTTAATCGTTATGGTAGATACTCGAGAACCCTCCTCAAAATGAGGAAATCAAAGAGGAGATGTAAGGAAATCATTGAGCAGAAAAACCTAATTGCCATGAAGTAAGAAGACGTGACCGCATGTTTAGTGTTAAATACCGAAACGAAATCAATAATCTGTTACTTTATTACAAGAAGTGGAACACCGCAAAACTGATCTATTTCCAGTCCGCCAAGCGTGGAGCCAGCTCTTGCCAAGGTATCAGCAATATTATTGCCATACAAACTCCAGTGTCCCCTGACTAAAATTAGGGTGATGTTCGAATGCCTTACCATCTCGTTGAGAGCCCCCCGGGGGCATGTTTCCATGGTGAAATCTCCATCATGGTGTATTGCAATCCCCGGGTAAAGAGGTGCTACCAATACCTCTAGTCTGCCGGGACTATAAACTGGTGATGTCAAATGTATCCTTTTTGGCATGAGGTCTAACCAGAGCCCCATATAATCTGGCACTACGGGTGGCCAGTTGCCCGTAGGACTATGTCCTGGCTGGTCAGTTGGTTGAGGTTACTTCGGGATCCACGTAGTGGTTGTTTAATACCCAAAATCGCGGGGAGAGAATGTTGGTTTAATGACTAATATATATTATACCTAATGGGTTGGATAAATCTCTCTTCGAACAGGTCTGTGTACAAAGCAGCATATGCTCGTGTTCGTGTAGTGGGACGCCAGTATATGCTGGGGAATTGTCAGGTCAATATTCAATGGTTGCCTGTCATCCCGTATGATCATGGGAATGGAACTGATGCTAAAATTGGTGAAAGATCGGGAAAGTCTCCATATATTGGAGATTAGTACTGATTTAGTATGCCTTTTAAGCTTCGGGGAAGTTCTTCGGTGCTGTTGCCTTCTCAACGGGGTATATTTGATAATGCTGCGGGACTATTTGTCGGGGCAATTATTAGAATTAATTGACTTTGGAAATTCCTACTTCCTTTGTTACATTGATCGTTTCATATAAGAGGGATCCTGATCCATTTTGTTGGGTATTTCGGACTATCAAATATGTCTCTAGGTGCTGTTGCCAAAACAATAGAGCCCTCTCAGTAGTGTGGTTGCGCGGGCTTAAAGAGGTTAAGGAATGCACTGGAATGGGTCATTAGATGATGGAGATTGCATTTTTAATAATGCAATTCTTTAATGACATCATTAAGGGTGGTCACTTCCGCATTGTCGGAAGATTGATTTCACCTGATGTTGGGACTCGTCACCCCCTTCTATTGACTTTAGACCAGTGATTCCTTTTCCTTGTCGGGGTACGCGGATTAATTCCAGATGCGGCCTGTCATTCCGCAACGGGGCTGCTATGGCAAGAGATTACATAGCTCGAGTACTTCGGCAAAGTGCTTGTACATGGACCGGACATCCATGTACAATAATTGCTACCTGAGTTCTGAGGTGGACGAAAAATACCTCCGTGAGATAAGGCCGTCAAGACAGGTGCTCACGTTAATCTTTTGAAATTCATCTAGATGTGGAAAATACACCAATTAGGGATTTAATAGCTACTCGACTATCGATATAAATTCTGATATCCTGGTTAGATATCGAATAGTACCTTAGCCCTCTTTTTCGGTGATATTTCAGCTTGGAGGATACTGCAGTCATCATTGAGTCGGAAAGATATTGTTATAACGAATTCCTCAATAAATATGCCACCACCAACTCCATTCGTCGTTTTGGATCCGTCTGCAGTCATCATTGAGTCGAAAAAGGGATTTGTGGACTAAATTTCTCAATGAATATGCCATTACTAACTCCTTTCGTCGTCTTGAATCCGTCTGTATATACACGGAAACAATTATTTGGCGCAAGGAGATTTTCTTTAGGCTCTGCAGAGATATAATTCTAGAATTGTATCATTAGAAACGGTTCCGGAATGCAATAATCAACAGTGTACTAGTGATTTTTGGTTTAAAAACGTAAATTAGAAAATTGATTCTTTGCCTCTTACATTTGTTAGAATCTATTTACCTATAACTATTACACAGACTGTACCAAAATATATGTATGTTTCTAAATTAATTGAAAAAGTTTGTTGATTGTTATTTTATTTTATTAATTTTTTCTTTCTTATTTCCTTTTCTTTTCATTCAACAGGTGTTGGTTATGCAATATGTCTAATAGACATTTACATGGGCATGTATTACAATACAATTATAGGCTGGGCCGTATATTATCTATTTGCCTCGTTCACTTCTAAATTGCCTTGGACATCATGTGATAATCCATGGAATACGGCAGCCTGTATGCCGGTAACAAATGCCAGTTTTAACGCCAATCAAACAACACCGGCTAAAGAGTTTTTCGAGTAAGTGTTAATGTTATTGTCGTTAAGTGATTGAAAGAGTGAGTGATTTGTTACAATCAGTTGACCTATTCAAACACTTGAAAAAAATTTATTTATCTAATGGTTTTTTTTTCTATTTAGTTCCCAAAGATAACTTTACAATGTCCTAATAAAAATGTTTATTTATTTTGTATGTTTTTTGTTTGTATTTTTCTTAAATTACTCTACTAGACGTAAAGTACTGGAGCAATATAAATCAAATGGTCTGGATTTAATGGGTCCTGTTAAACCAACATTAGCTTTATGTGTGTTTGGTGTATTTGTTTTGGTTTATTTCTCTTTATGGAAGGGGGTGCGTTCGGCTGGCAAAGTGGTATGGGTTACCGCTTTGGCACCTTATGTTGTGCTCATCATTTTACTTATACGTGGTGTTTCATTGCCTGGCGCCGATGAAGGTATTAAATACTATTTAACACCGGAATGGCATAAATTGAAAAATTCAAAGGTTTGTGTTTTCTTATTCTCATACACATGTGTTTTTTATGTTTAAACATTTTCTGCCTTCAGGTTTGGATAGATGCTGCCTCACAAATCTTCTTTTCTTTGGGTCCTGGTTTTGGTACTCTGTTGGCTTTATCTAGTTATAATAAATTTCATAATAATTGTTATCGTGATGCTTTAATTACCAGTAGTATTAATTGTTTAACCAGTTTTTTGGCTGGTTTTGTTATATTTTCCGTATTGGGGTAAGTTATTTTATTTTTATAAAAATTTAATTAAAATTATATGTAATTATAAATCTTTTTTTAAATTAACTTTAATTTGTAATTTATACCTTAATATCTTTTAAATTTTTCTTAGTTATATGGCTCATGTACAAAAAACCACCATAGATCGTGTGGGTCTAGAGGGTCCTGGTCTTGTCTTTATTGTTTATCCCGAAGCTATAGCCACAATGAGTGGTTCGGTTTTCTGGTCTATAATTTTCTTTTTAATGCTAATCACTTTGGGTTTGGACAGTACATTCGGTGGTTTAGAGGCCATGATAACGGCTCTATGTGATGAATATCCCAGAAGTATTGGCAGACGTAGAGAATTATTTGTGTTATTACTATTGGCCGGTATATATTTGTGTGCTTTGCCTACAATGACTTATGTGAGTATATATTATATATCTTCTCCAATTTCTTATTCTAGTATAATTTTATTAAAATGTTGCAAAAAAGTAAACTATTTCTTGAGACCTTATAAATGGGCCCGTCCTCTTAAAATATTGTAACTTTGCTTAATGTTTATAATATTTTCGATATTAGAGCGATATGGGAATACCTTTGATCAATTGTGGCGTTAAGATATCTCAAAGTGGGAAGAAGATATAACATTGGTTAAAACTTTATTTTCAAGACGATAGTTTAAATATTCAAACCTCTCATGCAATTTTATAAATAAAGAGTTTTATCAATCTTTGTGATACGATATCATGAAAGCCCGATATTCGAGAGAACTTTTGAGTCCAGATTTGTATTCATTTAGATCTCAGTCTTCTCATCTTTCATCTCTTCTGTCTTCTTTTGTTTTCTGCTGGTTCTTTATTAAAGGGATTCACAATGGGTCTCCGAGTTGATGTATACATAAACTAAACTAAAGAAACCTTATAACAAATATATATCAAACATGTTTTGTTAGGTTATGGTACGATGTTTGGATCCGAGAAATACACATAGCATCTGTTGTGGTGGCGTGTTTGTGTTGTAACAAGTTGCCTATAATTGGATGTTCTTCCCTGGGAAAACATTTTCCGGTTGATACAGCTGTTGCTGAGTTGACAATCTTTGGCCGATTGAGAATCGGGTCGTTTCGGAGCGGAGATCCAATTGTTATGGAAACGGTGGTGGCATGTTATATTGTTCAGTGACAAAATGTCCATAAACGTTATGACAATTTGAGCAATATGACAAAAAGTCCATGGATTTAATGGACTTAATTTAACGAAGCTATTATTCGAAATATTCAGAGCCCGGCCGGTATATGCAGGAAATTTTTTTTTAAAGAAATCTAAAACGTAAAATATACAAATTCTTATCGGAATTAGAGTGTCGCGTTAGTAAATTCTTATAGTATTATAGTCTTACATTCAACTAGCCCTTAATTCTGCAATCAGACTTAACGCATGTGATTCTTGGTCTGGTGGTAGGAATATTGGGCATTCTCGAATTATAAACCATTTCCAATCCTTGCATTTAAATGTTAACTATTGTGTTATGAAACCTCACTTCGATAAACGCTTTTCCATTCTGGTTCCCGAGAGGAACTCAGTATCTGAGACCCACACAGATTTATCCAAAAGGAGCAGCAGGGTGGGCGGTGGCTTTTACATTGAAAGATTTGGAATCAAATCTTCCTTCAGGCTACCTATCTACTCTAGCATTCTACAGGCAGAGATATCTGCTATAAAACAAACGGTATTAAGGTATTATCGAATATCGGGGGATATACGTATATATACGGACAGCAAAGCTGGAATCAAAAACCTAGCGGGTGTCTTAACGACATCAAGGTTAACCGAAGAATGACGGATAGGATATCCCTAACGAACTTGCCAGTAATGGTGCGAAGGGAGGAGAGAATGAAATCGACGATTTCACTGGTATTTCTCTTAGTAACTGTAAGGCACTTGTTCATAATGAACTACATAAAATGGCTCAGATCAGACGGATTAGTGAAACCGCCTGTTTAATTTCGAGGTCAACCTGGCCTCTATATGTTGCTCCTAAGTCTAGCTTACTGTTAAGCTTTCTCCTCTGTTACTGTCCGTAATTTAATGGGAACAGGGAACTTAATTTTGGGTCTGCCGTTCTCTCTTGTTTGGAGGACATATCTGGGATAAATTTAAAAAATATCCTAAAATACGTGAATCGCACTAAAGTTATTGGCAGCTTCGAAACATTTTCTTAATCATGATTACATTTCCCTCCCTCCCTCCAGTTTGGTCTTCATACATTTCATTAAATCCAAATAATTTAAACGAAACATATAATATTTTTATCTTTCGTTTTCATGATTAATACTATAAAACTTTGTATGATATTAAGCTAAAATTTTTCTTAATTCATTTACCTATATTAACATGAAACCAACATTAGTTTAACAGTAGATAAATACGTATTAGAAAAATTATAATTTCTAATGTAATCAAGTCAAGTGATAACAAATATTATATGCCACTACCTTAAGCACACATCAATATAAATTAGCAACAAGTGGTTGGAAAACAAGGGGGAAAACAAATAGATAAATAAAACTTAACAAAACCATAAACAACACTTTCATAGAAAAGGATCTCCTTATGGAAGTATATGTTTAAATGTAAACTAGTTTATAAATTATGTGTTAAGAGCTAAAGCCCAAAAGATCCCATCAGTTTTAAAAGTTGTCAGTGCATCCCTTTTAGATAGAAAATTATCTTTAATTTCTAATTATGTAGAAAACAAGTATCACTTTAGCGTCCTTAAGTTGTTATCACTTAAGATTCCCTAAGTAATCTATAATATTGAAAATACTGTTACACTACTGCTCCTTAATAAGTAGTTATTTAACCTAACACAAGTAATCTAATGCTTCTTTGTAATCAAAGTATGTTTGCTAGAACAAACATATATTAATTTATTTCCATTAGTTCAAGACAATCATCACGAACTGCGGGGTATACCCAGTCACAGTCATTCAAACTTATACTTAAAAAAAATATAAATATATTGTATAGTAAATCACTTAGACAGGTGTTAAATGTGGGTGAATAAACTCACATACCCAAAGGACAACATCGAGAAGGAGTAAGCAGTAGATATTGTTGTATATTTGTTTATCAGCTTAAAACGCTAAAAGCCACTTAAGAGGAATAGGGTGAAACGAAATGGAAGTTAAATTATGCAATGTATGGGTGTTGTTGCAACAAACAATAATACTAGATTGATTGGACATATACTTTATAAATATTAATGAATGGTCAAGAATCAGTTAAAAAAATGGAGGATGGAGGTTTAAATTTTGCTAAACATTAAAAAGATTAAAGTTCTATTAAATAAAGTAAAAACCTTAAACTGAGTCTATAGCCCATATATTTAGTTTATAGTTATCACTATAGAATAGTCCAGAGTCCAGAATATAAAATAGTTTTTATGTAGTCCACTCTGTAAAACAGTCTGTACAATAGACTCTAGGATAGTAGTCTATAGTTCAAACTACAAAGTTTCCTATAGAGTAGTTTATAGTCCAGACTATATAGTAGTCTATACTCCAGACTATAAAGTAGTCTATAGTCCACACTAAAGAGTAGTCTATAGTCTGTAATTCAGACTATAGAGTAGTCTATAGTCGAGACTATAGAGTAGACTATAGTCCAGACTATAGAGTAGTCTATAGTCCAGATTATAGAGTAGTCTATAGTCCAGACTATAGAGTAGTCTATAGTCCAGACTATATAGTAGTCTATAGTCCAGACTATAGAGTAGTCTATAGTCCAGACTATAGAGTAGTCTATAGTCCAGACTATAGAGTAGTCTATAGTCCAGACTATAGAGTAGTCTATAGTCCAGACTATAGAGTAGTCTATAGTCCAGACTATAGAGTAGTCTATAGTCCAGACTATAGAGTAGTCTATAGTCCAGACTATAGAGTAGTCTATAGCCCAGACTATAGAGTAGTCTATAGTCCAGACTAAAGTATAGTCTATATTGCAGACTAAAGAGTAGTCTATATTGCAGACTATAGAGTAGACAATAGGGCAGACTATAGAGCAGACTATAGAGTAGATTATACTCCAGACTGTAGAGTAGTTTATATTCCAGACTGTAGAGTAGACTCCCGACTATGGAGTAGGGCAGGCTATAGAGTAGTCTATAGTTCAGACCATAGAGTAGTCTATAGTCCAGACTATTGAATAGTCTTTGGTCTGGACTATAGGGTAGTTAATAGTCCAGACTATAGAATAGTATATAGTCCTGTATACAGAATAGTATATAGTCCAGACTATAGAATAGTTCAGACTATTGATTAGTCTATAGTCCATAGTAGTAGTCTACAGTCCAGATTATGAAGTAGTACATAGTCCAGACTATAAAGTAGTCTTTAGTCTAGACTATAGAGTTGTCCATAGTCTAGACTATAGAGTAGTTTATAGTCTAGACTATAGAGTAGTGTATATGGAGTATATGGAGTAGGGCAGGCTATAGAGTAGTCTATAGTTCAGACCATAGAGTAGTCTAAGTCCAGACTATTGAATAGTCTTTGGTCTGGACTATAGGGTAGTTAATAGTCCAGACTATAGAATAGTATATAGTCCTGTATACAGAATAGTATATAGTCCAGACTATAGAATAGTTCAGACTATTGATTAGTCTATAGTCCATAGTAGTAGTCTACAGTCCAGATTATGAAGTAGTATATAGTCCAGACTATAAAGTAGTCTTTAGTCTAGACTATAGAGTAGTCCATAGTCTAGACTATAGAGTAGTTTATAGTCTAGACTATAGAGTAGTCTATAGTCTTGACCAGATGCGGTATAAAGGAAGAATGAAGTTATGTATTCATGAAAATACGTCCCTTATTTACTTAAAAATCTTTTACATTTTGCAGGGTGGTGTGTACTTGGTGAACTTCTTAAACGTTTATGGACCTGGACTAGCTATACTTTTCGTGGTATTCGTCGAGGCAGCCGGTGTTTTTTGGTTCTATGGTGTTGAACGTTTTTCCGCGGATGTAGAACAAATGTTAGGCAAAAAACCAGGACTCTTTTGGCGAATATGTTGGACGTACATAAGTCCTGTATTTTTACTGGTATGTGTTTATATATAGTAAAAAAGTTAATAAACTATTTTAAAAGTATTTTTTTAACATTTACAGGCCATTTTTATATTTTCATTTTTGGGCTATGAAGATATGTTGGGTGAAGAATACGAATATCCTGAATGGAGTATTAAAGTGGGTTGGGCAGTTACCTGTTCCTCGGTGCTGTGTATACCCATGTATATTATATATAAATTTTGTTTCGCCTCAAGCGGTAACTGTCGTGAACGTTATGATGAATCATTTAAACCGGAAACAAATTGTAATTCCGCTATACCTGGCCAACAGGGCACCAATGTGTGACATGGTGTGGAAAATAAGTTAAATTTAATGAAAGAAAATAAAGAGTGTAGTAAGTTAAATAAGGTCTGTGACAATAAGGAAGAGACAAATTCACTAACAACAACAACAACAGCAATAAATAATAAAAATATTTGTAGTAATTTAAATAGCAAAAGTGGCAAAAGTATAAATAATAATCTTAATAGAAATTATGCTTTTAATAATACTCAACATACAAGTACTCGTACAACTAAAACTAAACTTAATACAATGGCTAAAGAACCAGAATATGATATTAGCTTTAAATTTAATACGACAACAACAACAACAACAGCAACAACACAAACTAAAGAACAAGAATATAATAATTTTAATTCTAATCCTCCCCCCACTAGATGTAGTAATAAAAGTATTAAAAGTTTCGATAGTAGTGCTAGTTCTAGTGTTAATAGTTGTAGTACCGTTAGTTGTCAAAGTTCCCATAGTAATATAATTAATTGTAATTTTTGTGACAGCCACTTGGCGGCAAATCTATGTAAATTTCCCTTACATGCAGAACATGCTGATGATGAGTATTTAAATCGTCACCATCATCATCATCATGATCACCGACAACATTATCATTATCATCACCATCATCACCAGGGATCGGCTGCTGTTACTGCTGTTCCCAATGCTGAGGACAATAATAAAAAATACACAATGATACTCAGCAGAAGTTGTAAACCGCTTAAATTTTCCTTTGCTAGTGAATGGTTGGTATAAAAAATTTCCCTTTTTTTCGAAATCCAACATTCTAAATTTACCTTCAAAACACATGCGCACATTTCCTTCATATATGTAGATCCCTTGATCTATGATAATCTTGAGGGGAAATTTAACAATTTACAGCCATAATTGTTGAATTTTCTTGAGGGATTTTGTAATTCGGAGAATTAAGTAAAATAATTGTTTTATACTGCTGTTAGAGTTTAATGTTTTTTATATTAAATTAATAATTAATTATAAGGGCTTTTACCACCTTAATTATTGCATTATATGTATGTATATCAAGCTGAAAATTTAACTAATGATATTTGTTATTAAATATTCTATGAATAACTGGTAAAATATCTAGGGAATAATTTATCTATTAATGTTAAAATCTTTATTATTAACTAAAACTAAATGTATTTTTATAATTGTGCTTAAAAAAATACCATTTAAATATAAATTTAAATTAACATTAATTAAACAAAAATATGCCATTAACACTTTTTTTAACAAACCCTGTACATTAAGTTTATAAAATATTTATTAATAACTGCAAAATTTTTTTATTATCAAAAATGGTACAAATATCATTTCATTTTTTCTACTTAAGTATTTTTTGTAAATATCTAATTACAACTTTATAACATTTAACTAACAGTCTTAAAATTAACAGCCATAGTTTTTCTACTGTTAGTTAAATGTTAAAATTGTTATAATTACCAACATATTAAGTTTATTACTTCATATTGTTTAACATTAAGTTTAGTTTTAAATATTTTTATTCAAATTTATATTAATTGTTAATTTTGTTAGCAGTTCTATAGCAGTATTAATCTTATGTGTAATATTTATATTATATTAAAGCAAAAGAAAAAATATAATTGCAAGTCAGCCATTTGCATTTATGTATTTTCTCCATTTTACAATTTTTGAATTTATGTTTTTTTATAAAAATTATATTAAAGCAATACTTTTTAAGTTATTTTATAAAAAAAACATTTGTGTTTTAATTGAAATAGGAATCTTAATAACAGACTAATCGACTATAGAGTAGCCTATAGTCTACACCATTTTTAACTGAAATTGGGAATATTCCACATGATATTGAGAATTTCCATTTAATAATGATAAAATTCCAAATGAAATTGTGATTTTCAATATGAAATTGAGAAAATTCCGAATAAAATTGAGAATTTTAATTTCAAATTAGGAAAAATCCAAATAAAATTGAGAATTTTAAATTAATATTGAGAAAATTCCAAATGAAATAAAGAATTTCCGTTTCATATTGAGAAAATTCCAATTAAAATTGGGAAATACAATTTGAAATTGGGAAAAATTCCAAATGAAATTGAGAAAAATTCAATTGAAATTTAGAAATTTTCAAATGAAAATGAGAACCTTTTATGTTACATTACTTTAACTATGTATATAAAAAAATTTAAATCCAAGTATGTTGGATTATTTTTTTTGGTCAAGAAGGCTTTTAACTTCATGGCAACAAAAAAAAAAGAATTTCTTATAAAGTGAAAACGGGTAAAATGGAGTTTAAAGATAATTGCGGAATTTGTTTAAGAAATATGACCCGCGGTTAAAATAATTAATTTCATGTCGTCACTTATTTCATGAGAAATGTATAACTATGGTAGCAACCAATTGTCCTTTATGCAGAGGAGAAATTGAAGGTTCAGGATGAATGTGCCTGATGTCAATGCCCCAAATGTCGGAGAGCAAAGGCTGGTGTACCTTGAAGAAGTTATAAATGCATCGAAATCGTCTATAACTCCAGGAAATTGTAGTAGAGCTATACAGCACACAACAACGTTTTACCAAACAGCTCTCGAGTTGCGAGATATGCCAGTTGGACAGTAGTCTATTTGTTTATGTAGTTTTGTTTAATTTTTATATTTATGTTTCATTGTTATTTCCTTACATAAAGTACAATAAAATTTGTTTTTTTTACATACATACATCTGCATTCATATTTTTCTACTTTTTTAATTTTCTTAATTTTATTTGAAATTTTCTCATTTTCATTTGAAAATTTCTAAATTTCAATTGAGTATTTCTCAATTTCTCAATTTTATTCGGAATTTTCTCAATTTCATATTGAAAATAACAATTTCATTTGGAATTTTCTCAATTTAATGGGTAATGTTCCCAATTTCACTTAAAAATGGTGTAGACTATAGAGTAGTCCAGTCTAGTTTATTTCAGTCAATAGTACAGTCCATGGATTGATAAGTCTGTATAAAATAGTCTGTAGTCCAGACTATAGAATAGTCTATAGTCCAGACTATAGAATAGTCTATAGTCCAGACTATAGAATAGTCTATTGTCCAGACTATATAATAGTCTATAGTCCAGACTATAGAATAGTCTATAGTCCAGACTATAGAATAGTCTATAGTCCAGACTATAGAATAGTCTATAGTCCAGACTATAGAATAGTCTATAGTCCAGACTATAGAATAGTCTATAGTCTAGACTATAGAATAGTCTATAGTCCAGACTATAAAATAGTCTATAGTCCAGACTATTGAATAGTCTACAGTCCAGACTATAGAACAGTCTACAGTCCAGACTATATAACAGTCTATAGTTCAGACTATAGAACAGTCTATAGTCCAGACTATAGAACAGTCTATAGTCCAGACTATAGAATAGTCTATAGTCCAGACTATAAAATAATCTATAGCCCAGACTATAGACTTTAGTCGGAAATATTGAGTACATGATTGACTTTCTAAACACATTAAAAGAACATCTTTGGTGACATTTATAGGTTATGTCATACGGAAAAAAGTGACATTACATATGTGAAATACATGTCGGTCATTGCCACCTTAATCGATCATGTCACAATCACTAACTCATAGACTGTTAATGTTCGTCAATTCAATAGGATTTACTACAGTTAAGCTTTATACGGGTGAGAAAAGATCTGTAAAGCATAAAATTCCAACTAATATTTCTGAGGGTAAGAGCTTGAAACCTGCAAACACAGCGACATCATTTGAAAGTGTTGATTTCATTTAAATTTAATTTTTAGTAAAACATTTTGTAGCATGGGATACAATTTGCATTTCTAATGCACTGTAATACAACTGTGTATAGCATTGTTAGCAAATCTACAAACCTTAGATTCTGACTGTGAATAGTATTGTAAAACAAGTGTTATTGTGAATGTTTTTATTGTTAACTATTAAAGACACAAACCGTTGACTTTTTATGTAGATATAGTTGTTATTGTAAATAGTTGTGTTGTTTAGATATTTATTTAATCCAATACCTTAATTTATTTTAAACAAATTTTACGTTCGTACTAACTGGGCGCCGTGGCTTAGTTGGTTAAAGC
Source organism: Lucilia cuprina (assembly GCF_022045245.1). Lineage (NCBI taxonomy): Eukaryota > Metazoa > Arthropoda > Insecta > Diptera > Calliphoridae > Lucilia > Lucilia cuprina. The sequence continues at coordinate 17,687,608 of NC_060954.1, forward strand.
GCCTGTCTAGTAAACAGGAGATCGTGAGTTCGAATCTCGCCGGGGCCTATAAAGTGGAAAAATTTTTATGATTTTAAACTTTATTAATATTCTTTAATTATTATTTTATTTGATATTAAGGGTCGGTGACCAACAGTACATCATCTGAAGTAACAGTGAGCTTGTACTTTGAAATCTAATAACAACCGTCAGCTGTTTCATTTCTTATGTAATTTTGTCAAAATTAGTTTTTTTCTTTTGCTAAATTTATTCAAAAATCTTACAGAAAATATTCAACCACAATTAAACTGCCAAATCATTTCCCATTAAATCGTTGTTTTCTGTACCTACAAAATAATTAACAGCAGTCTGGAGGTTAAAGGATAAAGATCTGTCATTGAAAACAATAACAATGGCAGATTTTATAATAAACTACTCACTTGCATATAACCAAAACAATATATCTATGTATTTATGTGACCTAATCTAGTATATAAAATCACAACAACAACAAAAACGATAATAACCAAAACTAAAAGAGGAAGCTACAGGATTCAATAGAAAATATCACACATTCATGTCAACAATTCAAAAAAAAAAAAAAAAAAAAAAATAACAACAAACCATAGGGATCTAAAACCTATTGAGACTATAAACACTTTGACGAAGGAAAGAAACACTACGAACAGCAAAACAGATCACAGGAATCCAAAGCAAATGTTTAAGCAATAAAAAACGATTTGATAAAAACTTAACGAAGCGCTGCATTATTACTCGTTATAAAAAAATACGTTACATTACTCGAAATCGTCTGTACACGAGTGTTTTTTGATGTTGTTGTGATTAATGCTGAACAACCATATGAAGGCGAGTAAATTTGTGCAGTTGTGTGATAAAATATAGCACAATAATATGTTTATAGATAGAAGATATAGGTATGTATGGTCTACAGCCCAAACTATAAATAAGTCTATAGTACAGAGAATAATAGTTTATAAAGAATAAACTATTGTCCATATTATAGAATAATCTATACTATATAGTCCATACTATAGAATAGTCTAGAGTCCAAACTATAGAATAGTCTATAGTCCAGACCATAGAATTGTCTATAGTCCAGACTGTAGAATAGTCTAAAGTCCCGACCATAGAGTAGTCTATAGTACAGACTATAGAACAGTCTATAGTCCAGTCCATAGAATAGTCTATAAACTAAAAAAAGTCCAGAATTAGAATAGTCTACAGTTCAGATTATAGAATAATCTATAGTCCATACTATAGAATAGTCTATAGTCCAGACCATAGAATTGTCTAAAGTCCAGACTTTAGAATAGTCTAAAGTCCAGACTGTAGAATAGTCTAAAGTCCAGACCATAGAGTAGTCTATAGTATAGACTATAGAACAGTCTATAGTCCAGTCCATAGAATAGTCTATAAACTATTGTCCATAATATAGAATAATCTATACTATATAGTCCATACTATAGAATAGTCTAGAGTCCAAACTATAGAATAGTCTAGAGTCCAAACTATAGTATAGTCTATAGTTCAGACTATACAATAGTCTATACTCCAGACTACAGAATAGTCTATAGTCCATACTATAGAATAGTCTAAAGTCCAGACTGTAGAATAGTCTAAAGTCCAGACCATAGATTAGTCTATAGTACAGACTATAGAACAGTCTATAGTCCAGTCCATAGAATAGTCTATAGTTCAGGCTATAGAACATTCTGTAGTCCAGACTATAGAATATTCTATAGTGCAGACTATAGAATATTCTATAGTCCAGACTATAAAATATTCTATAGTCCAGACTATATAATAGTCTATGTAATAGTCCAGACTATAAAATAGTCTATAGTCTCGACTACAGAATATTCTATAGTCTAGACAATAGAATAGACTAAAGTCGAGACTATATAATAGTCTATAGTCCAGATTATAGGATAGTTATAAACGAGACTATAGTTCGGACTCAAAAAGTCTTTAGTCTAGACTTAAAAGTAGTCTGTGCTAAAAATTAGTCCATATTCATCCATATTAGGCCAGACTCTAGAATAACTGAAAGTCCTGACTATAAAATAGTACACAGTTCAGACTAGAAATATATTCTACAGTCCCAATAACGGATCTTAAGCGTTTACCCTTCACCAAATTAGAACTAATGATGCCATTGCTTCAAAATGTGTAAGCATAAAACTGTTACTTCTCTATGGATGCATTTTCGTTTATACGTTAGCATTTTTCGGCGAAGTATGGGTCTTCTGTAAGACACAAAGTAAGAATAATGATAGCGAACAAAATAAAGCTTTTAGAAACATCACTCTCTTCACTTTCTTTTAGATAATTTAGTCAATAATCGATAACCATTAGAAGTTTAGGTCACACTTAACGAATTTAGATGCTAATATATTGAGGAAGTCTATGAAACTTTTTCCAGGACACTGAATTTCTGAACATTGGAGAATAAATCCATCGAAAGAAGTGAAGAATAGTGCCGTTAGCGGTATAAGAGTATTTGTTGGATCTGATGTAATACTCAATTCAGCCTAATCTAAAGCAAATTAAAAGTTTAAAAAACTTTGAAATTCGTGCTTGTGTATTTTAAACCTTTTATAAATGCAAAGTAGAAAATTTCAAATTTGTCCACAAAAAAAAAATGAGTAATTACACGACCTTTAATGAGAAATGAGAAAAACCGTTATATTTCTAAATTATAATTTATCTAATATTACAAACAGGACTACAAGTAACACTTTTATACTTAGACAGCTGTTTTAAAACATTTAACAAAACTACCACAGAAAGGTATGGGTTATGTATTGCTTGCATTAAGTCCATTGAACAAAACACAGTTCATAACTACATAAATACTGCATTCTAAAACTGTACAGAAACGTTTGTCATAAACTATAATATGTTGTTGTAACAACAAAAAAATACACAGCCGCACATAAGTAAGAACATATTTAAAAATATCCTTTTGAAAATTGCTCTTTACAAAAATAAAATATTTATTCGTACATTTGTATGTATTTGTGGTGGTAGAATGTTGTAGTACAATGTGTACAATATGCGTTTTGCACAGTCATATTGCATATCTTAGTTCTTAAGCCTCCATAAAACCCTCTCTACATTCGATATGTTTCTATAAGTGATGATTAAGAACTAGAACTCTCTGTGCGTGCATGTCTCTATGCGTATGTGTTATTTTTTTGTTACAGGCAGACGACAAAGTTGTTTGTAGAGTATGAAGATGATGATGTTGATGTTGATGATGATGTCCTTTTGCATTTAAACAAAAACACAGCCATACATCCATCCATCCTTAGAAATATTCTACGCATAAACTACAAAGTACTCTTGTGTATTTCCTCCTGCTGATAATGAATTTCTTTATAATTATTTTTTTGGTTTAATTTTTATACATATGCAGGCATTATCAAGTGCTTCATGCACACATTTTTATATTCTAAGGACCTTTTTTTAATATAGAATATTATTTGATACTGTGTTGTGTTGTTTGTTTTTTCTTGCAAAGCCCTAGTTTGCCTTTAATGATGCCGTTCTTAGACTCTTCCTTGCACATGTATAGAAAAATGTTGTTGTTTTGATTTAGTCCCTTTTCTGCTAAATGTTTCAGTTTTAAACAGAAATGCATTTTATACGCTTTTGCTTACATTCAAGGATTTTTCGGTCAACTTCTTAGTAATATATTAAGGGTTTAATTTCCCAGAGATTGTCATCTAAAAGACATGAATAGTAGCTAACGGTTTATTTTTTAGAGGCAATATGTATTGCTTATTATTTTTCTTACTAATTTAACAGTTGAATGCAACTGTCATTGATTATTGCAACATTTTGTTTTGAAAATATGTAAGACAAATGATTTTTTAATGTCCTTATTGTTTTCCCGGATTAAAACTTAGAGCAGAAGGTCTACAATATGCTTTTTACGCTTTCTCGCCTTTATATGCATCTGTCAAAAAGTAGAACCAACGCTGGATTCTTATAATACTTAAAAATGCCAGATATTGATCGTTTATTAACAGATCGGCAAATTTTTAACCCATAGACCAAAGTATACTTTGCTGAAGGATTGAGCTGCATTGAATTCATATCTGGCCCTGAAAATGGGATATCATGCCCTGAAAATCTCCCATTTAAAAGTTCATTATTTTAGCTTTATAATGAAGGTTTAACATCTGAAATATTTTATTTCTTATTCGATATACATATCTTTATGCCTCAGGTCATTGATAATTGCTATATTTTGTTTTGAAGGATTTACCTTAAATGCTTAGGTCCTATATTCGTCTGCCAAAAAAGTAGAATCAATATATTATTATGCTGTAAGTTACAATTAAAAAAGCTTAGGATGTCTTGATGCCTAGAATGTTTAAAATTTCTAATCCAGAGACCAAAGTATACTTTTCTAAGGTATTGAGGGATTCAAGTTCAAGTAAACGCTCTTTTTCGCCCATTTGAAAGTCAATTCTTTCAGCTTTATAATAAAGGCTTAACATCTGACAGATATTCATTATTCTTTGATATATCTTCACATCCTCAGGTGGGTGTGTAATCAATATTTTTAATCGTTATAATAAAATATTTACATTGCATAACAGTCTTGGGTATAAATATCATGAATATGCGATAACCATGAGTTTTCAAGATTTAGTTGAAGTTATCTCGAAAAAGAAGGAAGCTTGCACTCGATCACGAATTTCAGGTGTAATGTAGGCCAGATTCGGATTCCTTAAGAATGTATGACTTTGTTTAACTAAGGCTTATAACTCCAATGTAAAACTTACAAAACGACTTCCAAATTGCATTAACTCTGTCTCTGCCGGAGAAGACGTAATTCCAAAAACCATATTCATCATCTCTATAATGCGCCCTCAAACACAAACAAAATAGGTAGTTAAATATCCAAAAATTCTCTGGCAAAAGAAGATCATCTTCTATTCCTTTCTGTAGAAGTACAGACTAAGTACTTCGAACCTATTTTATGACCGTAACAACCTTTAAACTGGTTTAATGATGAATTGAATCAAGTTTGTTAGAAGTAACAAATGTTTTTCTCGGAGGCAAAGGTTTTAAAAGATCGTCTAAATTAGCTAGGGATCATTTCAAGTGCATCAAATAAAAACTTTTTGCGAGAAAACGGGAACCAAATGCTATTGAATTGAGGCTAGAATTGTTGTAATTATTCCAAATCCCTTTGATATTATTTGCTCTTGTATATCGGCACAGAAAAGAGTATTCTCTTTTGGCATGGATCTAAAGAAAAATGTACTGACGGAACCATTTTAAGATACAAATTTGGGATTGTAATCTCCTGAAAAAAGGGCAACGAATCGGTTAAGGTATTCATTATGGGATATCAAATAGACATATCGGAATTATATCATCTAGCTTTGGGGTAATCTGTTAATGATGGTAAATAAAATCGGCCATTGTAAAATATTATGACAGACCTTAGGATCGTTTATCGCACAACAATTTGATCCTTGTGGCTACTAGGTCTTCGCAGATCTCAGTTAGCCCTTAATGACAACTAGGTCTTCACAGATCTCAGTTTGTCATTAATGATAATTGGTGACTTTTGTAGGCGATGGGAAAGAGGCGCCAGTCCAACTTGTCTCCAGATACAGAAAAAGGCATATCCATGTGATCTATCCAATGTTCAACTAGATGGATTTAATGCATTTTTAGTTTCGCTTGATTGCACAATATTACCATTTAGAGACGTTTTACTCATGTTTATTGTCCTATATCTTATAATCACTACTTTTACCTAGTTCCAATTTTCATCGTCTGTATTTATCTCTCTCTCTCCAACTCTGTCTTCCGTAACTCCTTCTCCTTTTTGTTACAGGCTGCTACAGAGAGATATTTTGGGCCGAAGTTGAGATTTTCAACTATAGGTTAGTTCCATATAAAGCCATTTACCATTGTCATAGTTTATCTGACTGGTCTATATCTGACCCAAGTCCCCATATGGCATTTCGCCAATAAAAATCTAATGCTAAAGGTAAATTTGATAACAATTTGAATAACTTTTATCCCAAGTCCAAAGTAAAACTTTCAATTCTATTGATAAACTACATAAAACTCCAATAATAAATGTCTGCGTCTCACTTTATAAAGAACTTAAACAAATTTTAAAATTCTCTAGTCTTTTAACTATTAGGTTATAACCTCAATTAAAAGGAGAACAAATGTATTTAGGTTATATTTCTTGATTGAGTAGTGGGTGACCTTATTTAGTAACCCATTTAACTCAATATTGTATTCAAATATCTATACACTTACAAATGCGTGTGTAATAATAGCATTTGTAAGTGTGTACATTGTGTACATCATCATCTAGTTCGAGTTTCCCCAAATACTCAAGTGTAAAGAATATCATACTTCCCCTTGATGTTCATGGAGCATTTCCAAATGCAGACAAGAGAATCAACATTCAAACAGACAGATACAAAGTGGAGCTTGCAAAGAATAGCTAATATTACTTTAGGCTTTACTCTTATGATTAACAAATACACATACGCCCACACATATGTATCTAAATGAAGATACCCTGTTGTTCTTGTATCATTAACCATCAGTTTTTTAATATTGGAACTAAGTCCTTAGTAGTTTATTTCTTTCCTGTCGTTATAAATTTTCTTTTTGAAAACAAAATAACTGAAAAAAATGTGAACTAACGGTTACACTAACTCACACTTGGGTTTATAACATTTAGAGACACGGACTATTGAGTTGCACCACTTAATGGCAGAATTTATCAATAGAACGAAAAATTCATTCACAATTTCTGTTATCCGTTATTTTATTCTATTGTTGTTTGTAGACGGGCATCCCTTATTGGAAATTTGTAAAGGATTAAATGTACCAAAATAATGTCTACCCCAATGTTATACTTTAACGAATATAATTATGATAATATTCTAATCCATTTTTGTAATATGTATGTTCCATAATGTTTGTAATTGAAACAAGGTCAAAGGTTAACTTTTGTTATATATTATAATCTATATAAAATTATAACGTTATTATTTTACTCACTGATTGATTCATTATCGTACAGACTAAAATTTAAACAGAAGTTGGGAGACCAAGAAACAGGGATGGCAAAATTGGTACGATGGTACTTTTTTTACACTATTTGATGTGCAAAAGTACCGTGATACTTCCGAGTCTTATTTGATACTTTCAGGGCTACAATCTCAATATCCGATTATCGTTTAACCGGTAGTAAATCTGTCTGGTAAAATAATTTTTCTACCCTATACCACTTTAGTGGTATATGAATATTAATTACTTCATATCTCCATCACATCTGGAATCTGAGATATTATGCCCTGAGTTTTGAGAAAACGCGCTATGAGTGCTTTAAATATAACATTTTACAAAGTACAATTTCGTGGTAATATTTGTATCGTAGCTATGAGATACCATGCATTTCCTGGGAAAACTTCATCAAATTGTATCAAAGGTGTTAACATTGAGGGACGGACACCATATCAACATATAACGCCCATTCCAACTTTAAAATGTATAAACATATTTCAGAAATTACAAACTTTTAGCAAAAAAAAAAATAAAATTTTAGTACTTTGGATTGTAAGAAAGCTTTAAGTATAAAGCTTTTAATAATATGGGTACCAGCCCACTCGGGAGTAGTCTGTAATGAAAGAGCGAATGTAATAGCTATAAAGGGAAGGGAGCTGAATGCAATTACACTGACACACGCAAAACCATTCGACGCAACAAAAGATGAACTAAAATATGGGTGAGAGAATCCCATAAGACCTCTTGGAATAATGAAACAGTGGGTAGAACCACGAAAATCATATGGGGTGTCCCTGATGAGAGCAAGATAAAAAATCTCCTCAAAAAGAGCAAGTCTGAAGTTAGTATAATAGTACGTGTTCTGAGTGGACACACAGGATTACGAGAACATTTATGCAAAATTGGACGTGCGGATTCAGACGCATGTAGAACATGTGGAGAGGACAGTGAAACTCTGGAGCACTTTCTTTGCCACTGCCTGGTATTCGTCGAAGATAGATCCAAATATCTTGGAAGTAATGTTCTTCCGGAAATAACATTCCTGACTAACACTGATTGGAATAATTCATTCAGTTATTTCTTTTTTTCATGATAAAGAGCGCAGGCCCGATTGTGGCCTAGATGCATTTTTCGGATTTGATGTAGTACACATACTCCTATCAACCTAACCTAAGTTTGTGGCCTAGGTGCATTTTTCCGGATTTGATGTAGTACACATCCTCCTATCAACCTAACCTAAGTACTTTGAGATCCAAAAAGTACTCTATGAAATATTTTTTGATACTGAAACAAAATCTCTTTTTCCATCCCTGCCAAGAAAGGTAAAGGTTTTTATACCCTACACCTGTTTAGTGTCTAGTGTTGATGGTCTGTCCGGTTGTCTAACTGTCCATGTATAACTTGTAAGCAATTTTTAAGATAATTCAATAATATGGGGCGATCCTTTATTTCATCTATTTTGCTAATAAATGTTACACAAAACTGAAAAGTTTTATGAAATTTTACTACAATTAGAACATACATACAGAAGCTCATAAATATTCTCACATATTATGCAGGGTATCACAATATCGGACTAAACCAACATTTTCTGTTTACCTTTTTGTTGTTCAAGTACTTTGACTAACTAGTTTATGACCAAATTAATGGCATCTATGAATCTACAAACCAGAAGCACATTGACAATAACTTGTCAACCAGCAAACAATTGAATTAGCTAAAGAAATAAAAACCGCCTTGGAGTTAAGCTTATTTAAATTTAAAAAAAAGTTTGCATAAATTATAAGCAAATTATAAAGAGGTGTGACAAACAATTTCTGAACATTATATCAATGCGAGATTTCATTTCGAAACCGTTTCGTTTCTTAAGAGTAGAATACGAAATGACAAAATGTATAAAAAGTATGTAATTTGTATCTAGTTATTTATAAGAAATCTAATTATATATAAATTTAATTGTTTGTTGGGATTATCAGCGTGATTTTGCAACATTTTCTAACAGCTGCTTTATTTATTGCGCTCCTGTTACTTCTACTCAGCGTTTTGCATTAAACCTAAAATGACCAACAGGTACGAATTGGAATATTTGTTATTTTAACACTTTTTAATGTTCTAAAAAAATCCAAAATCAAAGAAACATACTATAAACTAGAGTACACGCTAAACTATCTGCTAGTCTAGACCGCTGAGCAGACTTTGGACTAGACTATACCTTGACAACACTCGACTATTGACTACACTACAGAATATACTAAATACTGCAGACTAGGCTAAACTAGAGATTATACTAAAGACGAGACTATAGATTGGACTATAGACTTGATTTTGAAATAGACTAAACACTAGATTATAGACTATACTATATACTAGACTATATACTAGACTATATACTAGAATATAGACTAGAATATAGACTAGAATATAAACTAGAGTACATACTAGAATATAGACTAGACTTTAGACTAGACTGTAGACTAGACTATAGACTAAACTATACAGTAGACTATAGACTAGACTAGACAATATACTTGACTATAGATTAGACTATAGACTAGTCTAGACTATAGACTAGACTTTATAGTATAGAGTAGACAATAGATTGGACTATAGATTAGACTAGACTATAGACTAGACTATAGACTAGACTATAAACTAGACTATAGACTATACTATAGACTAGAATATAGATTAGAATATAGACCAGACTATAGACTAGACTATAGATTCGACTAGACTATAGATTCGACTAGACTATAGACTATGGACTAGACTATAGACTAGACTATATACTAGACTATAGACTGGAATATAGACTAGACTATAGACTAGACTATAGACTAGACTATAGACTAGACTATAGACTAGACTATAGACTAGACTATAGACTAGACTATAGACTAGACTATAGACTAGACTATAGACTAGACTATAGACTAGACTATAGACTAGACTATAGACTAGACTATAGACTAGACTATAGCTAGGCTATAGACTAGACTGTATACCATACAAGGCTCTAGAGATGGTTGTAGACTAGACTATGGACTAAACTATTTGGTAGACTATAGACAAGACTTTGTTAACTAGGCTAAGTACCAAAAAAAGCTTTCTTTTAAATTTTTTTATTATTTTAAATGGGTTAATGGAACACACACTAAAAAAAACAAGTCGGCGTTTGTGTAATTGTGTGCCAAATTCATTGGTGGATAGACAAGAATAGTCTGCAAAAAATAAAGAAATTGCTGTGAGAAAACAATTTTAAAAGTTGTTGAAAAAAATGTTAGCATCTAGAAATGAATTGTTCAGTAAAGGCAACTTTTTTCCACTTCGAGTATCTTTGATACCGAGCCTACTGGTTATATACATGTAATAAAGATCAAAATTTAAGATCAGAATAACAAAGATCTTCTAGTCTGAACTCAAGCATAGAATCAGATCACTTTGCATTGTTTTTATATACCCGAGTTATTCTATATTGCGGAATCCAAACCAACAATATTGATATACATATTCTTTAGAATTTTACATTGATCCTGAATATTTAAATATTACTATGTCTATTACTAATATAACAAAGTAAAAAAGGGTTTGTATTAAAAGCACAATTTGTAGTCGACTTCACCAAATTTTACATTATATATTACTATAATGAACTTTCTTTTATTTTAAGAGAATTTTATCGCCTGCCCTCCTATCACTACTAATTGGGCAACAAAAGAATAGCAGCGAAAAAATCTAACAATTACAAATGTTTATTAATACAACTCAAAGTGTTAAAATATGAATTTCAAATAGAAAACAATCAATTCATTTATCAAATACTAAATCATTTTATTCATTTATTTATTTGTTCAATTTCATTCATTTACTTTTCTTTTTTTCATTTATTCCGCTAACTTTTGTTCGAGTATCTGAAGCTAAAACATTAGCAGAAAAACTGTACTGAAATGAAATGTGTCAAATTGAAATGATATCGTTCGGATTCAAAAAATCTACACAAAGCAACACATCATGTAATAAACGAGTAGACGAAAAACAAATAAAAACCCTCACCAGTCATCACAAATCAAAAATCTTTCACTCACTCTTTTTGGGTTTTACAGAGCAAGAGCTACAGTAACAGACTTAACAACATTTAACTAAAAGTTAGAATGCATCAGAGATGTAATTGACGTTACAAAAGTACAAAATAAAAAACTAAGTTTTTAATAAAACAACAACTACAACTATGGAGTGGGCTATATACCAGAATACAGACTAGAGTATAGAATATACAAGACTATAGACTAAACTATAGACTAGACTATGGACTATACTATAGACTAGACTATGGACTAGACTACAGACTAGACTATAGACTAGTCTATAACCTAGACTATAGACTAGACTATATATACTTGACTATAGACTATATACTATATTATGGAATAACTATGGACTAGACTAGACTATGGACTAGACTATAGACTAGACTACAGATTACACTATAGACTATACTATAGACTAAACTATAGACTAGATTATACACTAAATTATAGACTAGATAATGGACTACACTATAGACTAGACTTTAGATTAGACTTTAGACTAGACTATAGACTAGACTATAGATAAGACTATAGACAAGATAATATAATAATATAAATAAGACTATAGACAAGACTATAAACTTGACTATAGACTAGACTATAGACAAGACTATAGAATACTATAAACTTTATTATAAACTAGACTACAGACTAGACTATAGACAAAACTAAAGACTAGACTATAGACTAGGCTTCAGACTAGACTATAGACTAGACTATAGACTAGACTATAGACTAGACTATAGACTAGACTATAGACTAGACTATAGACTAGACTATAGACTAGACTATAGACTAGACTATAGACTAGACTATAGACTAGACTATAGACTAGACTATAGACTAGACTATAGACTAGACTATAGACTAGACTATAGACTAGACTATAGACTTTCAGACTAGACTATAGACTAGACTATAGACTAGACTATAGACTAAACTATAGACTAGACTATAGACTAGACTATAGACTAAACTATAGACTAGACTATAGACTAGACTATACACTAGACTATACACAAGACTATACACTAGACTATAGACTAGACAATGGACTACACTATAGACTTGACTCTATAAACTAGATTATAGACTAGACTAGACTATAGTCTGAAGCCTAGTCTATACAATAGACTATAGACTAGACAATGGACTAGACTATAGACTGGACTATAAACTAGATTATAGACTAGACTGTAGACTAGACTATAGACTAGTCTATAGACTAGACTATAAACTATACTATAAACTAGGCTATAGACCAGTCTATAAACCAAACTTTAGACTAGATTTTCAACTAGATTATACACTAGACTATAGTGTAGACTGTAGGCTAGATTATATACTAGACAAACTAGTCTGTATACTAGAATATGGACTGAACTACCGACTACTCTATTAAAAATCCTAAATTTGGTTTCTTACTCTTAATTTTTCTATATTTCACTTTGGTACCTTTTGCAACTTTTCCCTCTCAAGAAAAGTTCTATTAGTCAAGAATGTAGTATCAAAAAAAATGTACTGAAAGAAAAGAGTATGTAGGCAAACAAATATAAAGAGTCAATTAAGGTAATTAGTTTACCCCATCCCTAGTATTTGTATAGGTATTTGAACGATAAATTCCACTTAGCCATTCCTATTGGCACTCGCACCGCTACGAAAATATTGCTGTTGAACATTTCCTAGAAATTACAGCAAAGTTTTTTGATTCTCAATTGCATTCCTATAGAATAAACAAACACAATTTTAATGAGCAAATATTTTAGTGTCGGTCTTCTGTGGAGAGTATAATTATTTTTATATTAATGATATGAGAAGTTATCAATATGTCTGCATTTAAGTAGAGGGTTATACACCCGCTAAATTGAATATGTATATATTTTTATTCGAGAAACTATCTATCTATCTATCTATCTATCTATCTATCTATCTATCTATCTATCTATCTATCTATCTATCTATCTATCTATCAATCTATCTATCTATCTATCTATCTATCTATCTATCTATCTATCTATCTATCTATCTATCTATCTATCTATCTATCTATCTATCTATCTATCTATCTATCTATCTATCTATCTATCTATCTATCTATCTATCTATCTATCTATCTATCTATCTATCTATCTATCTATCTATCTATCTATCTATCTATCTATCTATCTATCTATCTATCTATCTATCTATCTATCTATCTATCTATCTATCTATCTATCTATCTATCTATCTATGTGAGACTTAATGGTATAGATCTTCTTATGTCCTCTTCGTTCTGATACAATATAAACAGAAATAATTTTGAAAATGTCTGTAAGTATTAATAATACTCTTTTTAAATACCATGATATTTTCCTCACATAAACATATTAAATTCATTCATAAACAAAGTAAAATTGTCGTTGTCAGCATTTCCAGAATTTATGAATGAGAGCAACATTTAATGAGTAGTTGCTGGTACATCAACTGTTGAACGCTGTATAAATAATATGACCGAGACTTCGTAACAATTGAGTAAAAGTATAAATATATATGTATAAAGATGTAGGTAGAATTGTATTATTCATATACAATTATTCGTTGAGTACACACTTCCAAGACAGTTCATTAATGGACATGTAAAAGACAGTAATACAGTGTCTCCTGTGGCTGTCATAAGTGATGACCTCAAGTGGTAGGCTAAATAACCAGTTCAGAACTGGCCTCCGGCCTCCTGGCCTGGGTAATGATTTTAATAATCTTATCAATATGAATATATTGAAAATTAAGTAATATTTTCAGAGGAATTTACCCATAAACCTCTATCTTTCATAGTTTTATATTAAATGTTAGACTTGACTATAGTCTAGACTATAGATTAGACTATAGACTGGGCTATAGACTAGACTATAGACTAGACTATAGACTAGACTATAGAGTAGACTATAGACTAGACTATAGACTAGACTATAGACTAGACTATAGACTAGACTATAGACTAGACTATAGACTAGCCTATAGACTAGACTATAGACTAGACTATAGACTAGCCTATAGACTAGACTATATTTTTCGGATTTAAATTACTTTTAAATTTGATTTACTCAACTGTGATCTTGAACTCTTGTACATAGATCCTCACTCGTTCATTTGAATTTTAGGTTTTCGATTCAAAAAATCTCTCTCCTGCACCTGTACAATAATTCCTAAAATAACACAACAACTAAACAAATAAAACAGTTTTCAGATATTGACAAAATATTTAACCACAATCAGACCCACACCATGACCACCAACACCTATACCAATAACATCAACATTTCCTTCTTGGTCTGCTCCCTCATTAACTGTTGCCCCTTTTTACGAATAATTTACGCTCTTCGTCTGTCGTTAGTCGGTAGTTTAAACAGTTTGTTGCTCTTAGTACAACTTGTTATTTGTTCTAATGATGACAATCATAATAATGAGGTTCACATTTATGATAATTATAATTACAATGATAATGAAGTTGTTGTTGTTGCTGTTTATTGTCACGAAATGATAACTGACCAATATACTGACAGAAAGACACATGAACCGACTTATTCCTATACGTTTGTTAATAAATAAAACTCATTTTTAAAAGAATAATATTTTTTTTTTTTTGAATTTTCTCATATTTCTTCAAAGTTGTTGCTGTTATTGGAGATTAGTTGCCGCCAACAAACTACAACTTTGTTTGAGTAACCATTTGCATTCGTGCGTATGTACTTTTATTTAAAGCGTAGAACGTTTAAATGATTTTTTGATAATAACAGCAGCAACAACAACTAGTATAATGATGATAATGATGTTCCGGAATGTTGAAAATAAGAAGAAGTGTAGCAAGTGTAAGAACAATTTATACTTTAGTTTAATTGAATAGGGTAAATGGACATACATAGGATCAGTATTCCTATTCCAGTATTTTAGTCGTTGTCGTTGATGCCCAACTCCTTGATAGTCACAAAATACGAACACCAGATTCATGTAACTGAGAAAGGATTCGGTTACGAAGTTGTTGTTACTACATTCCATTTTGCAATTGTAATATATATCGGCCAACAGGTCCTAGTTATTCAATTTTCATTAAACTCATACCATGAAGTAACAACAAGCTATTGAACTCCTTCTAATGAGCTAGCAACCAATACTAACAGGTCCAACGGACTTCTGTAGTACCAGATAATAGGAATCTTAGATCAGTTCCCTAGTCAAAAACTACAAGTCAATAGCCAAGAAATTTAGTGACTCTTCCAAGTTAAAGACCCGGTGGACTAGAAGAACAATTTTTTTAGTATTTCTATAGAACCAAAATGGGGGGAGGATGGTTTCTTCTTTTAAATTACACCCTTTCTCTCTCTCTCCCTACCCCAATCATTAACCGGTTATATGAATAATCCTGCAGACCTAACGAACTTCTAAAGAACTAGATTATATGGTTTTCTAGTCAGTCCTTCAGTCTGAGGAATGGCAAAGAAGTCTAGTACAATTCCTAGGTATAGCAATAATACCAAAATGAGGATGGATCCATATTGACTTTAACGCTGGTTACAGAACAACTCCTGCAAGTCCATTAAATTCCCGTAATACCAGATTATATGACTTTCTGTTCAGACTCTAAGGAATAAGTCTAATGACTTAATGCAAATATACCGAAATGTGAGTGGGTGATCCAGATAATATATATTTGGTAGGTTTCTATAAATCGAATTTCGAATAATCGACTTTTTGTTGCAAAAAGTCGAAGTCGACTATTTTGTTCCAAAAAAGTCGATAACTCGACTATCGTCTATGAAAAATGTCGAAAAGTCGACTTTGTAAATAAAAACCGATAAGTCGAAAAAAGTCGGAAAATGTCGACTATTTATAAAATACTAAAAGTCGAAAGTCGACTTTTAATAAAATAAAACAATGTCGAAAACTCGACTTTTAACCAAATGCAAAAAGTCGACTTTTCGTTTCAACTATAGAACCATAGTCCTTGGGGGACTGCTAGACACATATTTTGGAATCCGAAATACTTCACTATCACTAATTGGTTCTCCACCCCCTGCCACCATGTCATTTCCGATTGAACCTCACCAATAACCTATAAGTCTAATGACTTTTCCAATTTATAGCCCTGTAGCATCTCCTTTCCTCAAAAATGCAAATATACTGAAATGTGGGTGAGTCATGGCATTGGGGGACTCCTAGAAACACATTTATTTACCCGAAATACTTCACTACCACTAATTAGTTCTCCAAGACACCTCACCAATAACCTGAACAATGTCCTCTTAATAACTCGTTTCCACGATATCAGATGAAACTCCACCAATAGCACTAAGATGGGGAAAGACGAAATGAAACACAAAGTAGATAAAACTGAAGGGTACAACAGGCTATAAGTTGTTAACTTTTTTATCTATTCCGATGATCGGCAGTATAGATGTATTGTATGACTTTTCTAAAAGGTTGAAAGGCAAAAATTGTGGAAACAGCAGCAACAACAACATAATTCCAACTACTTAGCTATATGTAAGTTGGACAACAAGGTTTAAATGTAAAAATAAGGAGAATATAAATACTCAACAACAAAAACAATAACTTCATCATCATTCTCATCAACACCATCAACATTAACATTATCATGAACAATATGTTGTCGTTGTTGTCGTCGTCGTCATGCATACGATACTTTGAAATCATATGAAAAAAAGCACATTTTTGTTTATTTTTTGCTGTTTTTTTTTTAATTTTGTGAGTCGTTTTTCGTATTTTTGCTTTTATAGATAGATATGTATATGAATGTCTGTTTGTAGGTATATGTATATAGTAGAGGCGATTTTATACTAATACTACTACTGACTGCTACTGAGACTAAATAATGTAACGAACCAAACAGCCAACAACGAACACAGCTCAACTGAACTGAACGAATTGTATAGAAATTTCAACCGTTTGCCAGAGCTTCAGCAAATGAATATTTTTCATACTGTTGTGAAACGTACGTAGTACTAGATACTACTAGAGCTTAACTAAGAAAAAAAATCTCAAAAATAAAACAACCGAACCGACTGTTGTCTCGGTATTAGTGTATAACTGTGAGAGTAGCAAAAACAACAATAAAGCAAATCATAATAAACAAAAATTGAAAATCCTCTAAAGAAATTTTTTTGGTGTTCAAACGAAAAAAGTACTTTTCAAGCTTGAATTTAGATAAAAAATTCAGCTAATATTTCCACAGGTAAGTGAAATATGTCCAACTATAAGTTGTCTATTAACACTTGTAATATTTTATTTTCAAAACCCCATAAAAATCAATAATGATTTAGGTTAGAAAAATTGCTTTTAAAATTTGAAAATTTTCAAAAAAAGTTTTATAAAAAAAATATTTCTGTGACGTTTATAGAGAGTCGAAATGGAAAGATATGTTTTGTTTGATATTGCTAGATTTTTTATAGGTACTAAATGAAATATTTGCGCGCGCTTTTTTTTTCCTTAAGTAGGCAGCGTCAAGGGTTTTTGGATTTTGGTTCTAGTGATTAAAATTGCATATTTAATTAATTAATAAACAAGTGTAGTTGTTAATTAGGACTAAAACTGTACTGTACTTGTTTCAAATGAGAAAAAAAATAATTGTCAGTGTTTTTTTCTTTGATTTTCTTTTTTTTACTACATAAAATTGTATGTATTGAGTGTATTTTTTTTTTGGCCATATTGAATTGTACAAAAAAACACACAATTTTTGTATTAAAAAAATCAGTATTTTTTTCATACGTAGAAGAGTAAAAAAAAACCCAAAAAACAAAAGCAACAACAGCATTAAAATAATAATAATACAGTGTCAGGCCAAATGAAGACAGTGATTATTTAATGACCAAACGAGTAGACAGCACTTATCTTTGGCAAACAACAGCAACAACAACAGCAATATCCTTTAAGAGTTACAAATGTTATAAATGTAAATTTGTTTTCAATACAATTAATAAAACGCCTTATTTTATTAAAAGAAAGAAAGAAAATAACATTTGCTTGCGGTTTTACATGATATCTGAAATTTAAATTTTTCAGTTAATCACAAAAAAACAACAAGAAAACCTTACAGCAACACACACACACTCCTTAGTTTTAATTCATTCCAATTCAATTCGTTTGCTTGTTAGTTAAGTGAGTGACTGTATGACTGACTGACTGACTGACTGACTAAGTAACAATCTGTTTTATTTTTTCTTATACGAATATTATTTTTCTTAACATTTTCTACACCAAAATATACTTAAGTAGGCTATACACTGTAAAACCCATACAGTAGTGGCTAACTTTACTTTTTTTTACAACAAAAAATCCTCCCCTACCCTGACCAACTTTAGCTAAAACTTTGTAAAAGTTTTCTTTTTTTTATAACCCACACTCTCTACCTCTTACCTTCCCCTGCTCCTTTTCTGCCTCTTTATTTCCCCACTATACTTATTATTGTTAGCCTTTACTGTATTTTAGTATTAATCGTTGTTTTGCTATACAAAACCAGGCCATATAAATGCTCTTCTCTTTGTACTACTCTTACACTAATGGCGAACATACTAATTATTGCCTCGCTATAAACACAAAAAATAATATTTAAATATTTTATTTTTGTTAATTTTTTTATAATTTTATATTTTTTTATTCCTTATTATTAAAAACGGTTGCTTTTGTTTTATTTTTTTGCGCTAAAACTATTGAAAAATTCAGTATTAAACCTAGTGTTTTCATTCTTGTTAGCCTTTAGTGTGTTTTAGTATAAAAAGTTGTTTTGCTCAATGTTGTTTCTGCCATACAATCGTTCTCATTTACGTATTAAAGCTACAGTGTGTAATAAAAGTAATGTTACCTTATAATAATATAAAGATTTCTGCGTAGTAGATAAAAAGCTTTATACTTGAAAACAAATTATTTACATAGTATATACTTATGTACATACATTAATACATTTTATAATGTTAATAAGTGTACAGTGCAGGTTAAAAACATAGTACTCTTTAATAAAAATAAGAAATAAATATAAGCGGAATTTTTGTTCTAGTTCAGTTCTAGTTGAGTTTTAGTTCTGTTTTAGTTCAGTTCTACTTCAGTTCTAGTTCAGTTCTAGTTCTGTTCTAGTTCTGTTCTAGTTCTGTTCTAGTTCAGTTCTAGTTCACTTCTAGTTCAGTTCTAGTTCAGTTCTAGTTCAGTTCTAGTTTAGTTCCAATTAAATTTTAGTTCTGTTCTAGTTCTGTTCTAGTTTTGTTCTAGTTCTGTTCTAGTTCTGTTCTAGTTCTGTTCTAGTTCTGTTCTAGTTCTGTTCTAGTTCTTTTCTAGTTCTGTTCTAGTTCTAGTTCTGTTCTAGTTCTGTTCCAGTTCTGTTCTAGTTCTGTTCTAGTTCTGATCTAGTTCTGATCTAGTTCTGATCTAGTTCTGATCTAGTTCTGATCTAGTTCTGTTCTAGTTCAGTTCTATTTCAGTTCTAGTTCTGTTCTAGTTCTGTTCTAGTTCTGTTCTAGTTCTGTTCTAGTTCTGTTCTAGTTCTGTTCTAGTTCTGTTCTAGTATTTTCTAGTTCTGTTCTAGTTCTGTTCTAGTTCTGTTCTAGTTCTGTTCTAGTTCTGTTCTAGTTCTGTTCTAGTTCTGTTCTAGTTCTGTTCTAGTTCTGCTCTAGTTCTGTTCTAGTTCTGTTCAAGTTCTGTTCAAGTTCTATTCTAGTTCTGTTTTTAGTTCTGTTCTAGTTCTAGATCTATTCTAGTTCTGTTCAAGTTCTATTCTAGTTCTGTTTTTAGTTCTGTTCTAGTTCTGTTCTAGATCTGTTCTGGCAATGTTTTAGTTCTGTTCTAACTCTATTCTAGTTTCAATATCCGTTAAAACTAAAAATTAAGCAGGAATTCAATTCAACTGAAATGTGTTTCCAACAAACATATTATTAATACATCTAAATCAGTGGCCGACTCAAAGATTTTCAAAAACAAAAAACAAATCAAACCCAGAGAAAAGAAGATTATGCGGAAATTTAATATATTTCTAATTATGTTTTTCATGTAAATATAAAATCGCATTTAGTTCTGGGCAACCGACCACTGAGTCGAGAACTCAAAAATTTACAAAAAAGAAACAACTAAAAATCCAAGTCTTAAACAACTTTTCAATGTAAACGCTGAAGCTCAATAAAAACTGTAACGCCTTGTCTTATATCCATTATTAGGATCAGTACGATATGAAAGAGCTGGCTTCAAATGAAAGTAAAATTAATGGAAAATGCTTGAGTACAAGTTACCGTGCAACTGTTTATTTGTAAAAGTTTACTTGTTTACTTGTAAGTTAAAACCCTTTTCATATTCTGGCCTCAAGCATAGTGAAGGATAAACTTTAAAAAATTCCTAAAAAAAAGTTTATTAAGTTCATTTTGTTTCGGAAAGTGTCAAAAAGTAGTGCGCTGTTAACGCCTTAATTAATCCCAAGTAAACGAGAAAAGTAGTTTTTATAAAAACATTTATAACCAGAACCGCTGCAAGTGGTTGATCTTTGATCCTGTCTCAGAATGAATTAGGACATGGACAGCCGTAGAATTGTACAGTTTGATCTGTTCGTCTAGTTTTTTATTATGCGTTTTATTAGAAAAGTTCAACCCTTAAAAGGTTTATAATTTTACGTTTTTTTATTTATATTTTTTTTCGTAATTTTTCATTAAGGGTTAAAATCTCTTTTTGGAACACTCATTAATTCATGCAAAATACATCATTTTTGACATTTGAGTGTAAAAAGCTTTTGATCAGGTCAATACTTAAAATGGCTTGATCATGTACAATGTGTTTTTAGTACCAGAACGATAAAACGTATGGGATCAAAAGTTTAAAGGAGTTAATCGGTTTTCATTAAAATATTTTCAAAAATACCATGATTAAATTCATAGAGTTGGTACCAGAAGTTCTTCAATTCTATATAACGTTATGTTTGGTCGTTTCAATGAAAATTTATTCTATTTACTTCGAGCTAATTGTCGATATTCGTTTCGTTTAGTCATATGTTCTTTAATTACTGATAAGGCAACCATGAAAAATCAACCCCTTCATTGCCATCACAATCAATTTCCACAACAAATCTGTTATCATCTTGTGATTTATAACCAAGAGAAATCTACTTCCCAAAAATTGCCAAACGCCATTTTTCTTATAAAAGAAGCAACAGGTGGATTTAATATGGTAAATAAAATGAAACATAAATAACAGTTGGTAAAAAATTTAAGAAAAATTATGATTTAAAGAATTTATATAATTTAAAAAAAATATCTGTTTTTTTTTTAAATCCGTTCATACCCAAAAGACCTTTAACAATTTGAAAAAAATCCGAACATTTAATAAAAATCCATTTATGTATATATCATTCCAAAGTGAAAATAATCAACAGCATTTCTTGTGATTAAAAGTAATTTATTCGAAAAATGCTAATCAAAACAAATAGATTTTAAAATCAAAATTATTCTTAATATTGACACATTAAGTTATTGCATTGTTAGGCAAACGGACCTAAGTACATATATCCATACATATACATATATGAATGACTAAAATATATAATAAAATACTACTTACGAGTATAGTACTTTTAATCGCAACGTAGTACTCTGGTTTGAATGGATGTACCTCTAACTACAAACGATGTAGTTCATATAAACACAATAACAACAACAATAATAATAATAACAACAACAGAGTGCCCCAATACATCTTATGGATGGATATGAGTAAAAACATTCGCACACATTCAGTATTTTCTTCATTCATTCAGATTTTCAACTATGAACGCCAGACTAAATTGCACGTGACTAGCAGGCACACAATTTAACCCGACCATCGACGACGGTGATGATGATGATGATGACGACGACGACCGGCTATAAAAAAGTAAGATGTCAATATATAGAATATTCAGTTTGGTGTGATATTTAATTTGTAGGACTTTTATGTTTGGGTGTTTTAAGGCGAAGTTTTCTTTTGAATTCCGTTTTCTTGTGACCTTGAGAAAATGGTAGTGGGTTCTTATAGGGACCAGAGTCATGTATAGTCTTGAATTCGACTGGTCTATTAACTAGTGTAAGGACTACTTTAATGACTAGTATGTAGAATCGTCTAATGGCTAATCTATTGACTATTAAATGAACCTATCAAAGGAGTAGTCAATTGTTTATTGTCCAGTCCATAAACTAGCCTATTGACTAGTTTGTTGACTTGTCTCAAAACTGATCTGTTAACTAGTCTATTTACTAATCCATGTACAAGTCTCTTGACTAATCTATGATCTATTTTTTTGACTAATATGTGAACTAGTATATTGACTAATACATGGATAAGTCTATTGTCGAGTCAGTGGAGTAGTCTATTGCATAATTTTAAAACTAGTCATTTGACTAACCTGTGACCAGTCTATTATCTAGTCTATAGACTAATACATTCACAAATTTTTGAATTTATCTATGCACTTGTCTCTTGTTTAGTCTATGATCTTGTCTATTAACTAATTAATGTACTAATCTTTGTCTAATCTATGGACTAGTTTATTATCTAATCTGATGACTAGTCTGCAGACTAGTCTATTGTCTAATCTTAGAACTAGTTAATAGTTGAGTCTATGATCTTGTATAGGGTCTAGTCAATGGACTAGTTTATTACCTAGTTTATCTACTATTCTTTGAAATAATCTATGTACTATTCTATTGTGGAATCTATAGTCTGTGGAATAGTCTATATACTAGTTTGTGGACTAATATATTAACTCATCCACTAATTTAAACTAGTCTATTGTTAGATATATGGTCTAGTCTATGGACTAGTATATTGACTAATCTATGAACTAGTCACTTTACAAATCTATGATTAAACTATTGACAAATCCATTAACTAGTATATTATCTGATCTATGGACTAGTCTTTTTAACAATCTATTGAATAGTATACTGTCTGGTGTGTGGGCTAGTCAATAGTCTAATCTACGGTCTAAAATATGGAAAATATCTATATCGATTGACTAGTCTATTCTCCGGTTATGGACTAGTATACAGACTAGTCTATTATCTAGTCTATGCACTAGTCTATTATCTAGTCTATGCACTAGTCTATTATCTAGTCTATGGACTAGTCTATTGTCTAATATATGATCTAGTCTATTGTCTTATCTAACTACTGTCGTGTCTATTGACTAATATTGTGTCTAGCCTATTGACAAGTCTAATGCCTAGTCTATGGACTAGTCCGTTGTCTAGTCCTAGGTCTTGTATATTGTTTAATATTATGTCTAAATAACTTCAAAATATCATATAAATATCTATATCGAACGAAAACTCTTAAAATTTCACCAAAAAATCTTTAAATCTTCCCTTAAAACTCCACACTGTGAAGTATTAATTAATATTTTATTGATTTTCTAACAAAAAAACCCAAAAAAGCGCAATTTATTAGCCCAAGGTGTACTTAATTAACTAACCACTACTGTAGTCTTATGTATTCTCATATAAAATTGAACATTTGTTGAATAAACTGTAGCTGTACTTCGTATGCGCCATACTAAGCAATTAACAATCAAGGGCAGCAACATAAGAACACTTGCCAAATATAAAAACAAAATCCTTATTTGTGAAAATTTTACTTAAAATTTTCAATAATATTAAAATTTAGTTAAATTAGTAACTTATATAATAAATTTCAATAGAAATCTAGCGATTAAACAATTTTTAACAAGCTGTACTTAATCATAAATTTCTACTGTACTCTGTAGTACTTAACTATGAGAGCTGTATATTCTTAGTACAAAAGAGTTTGTATACATAACAGCTACAGTCGCATCAGAAAATAAGTACAGCCTGCTGGGTAAATTTTAATTATATGTTTGGGTTTTATTACGTTTTATCAGGGATTTTTTAAAAGAATTTAAATTTTTTAAAAAATTATAAATTTTTTAATTAATTTTATAAAGAAATGTGAATATTTAAAGAAAAATCCAATGTATTACGAATTAGCACAGACTGTTTTTGTGGGTTTTTATTCATAAGTATTAGAGACGAACGAATATTTTTTTCACTTGATGATTTTCTGTGTTCTGCTTTTTCGTTCATATTCAAAAGTATACGAGTACTGGCTGACTGTATAAGTAGAGTGTGTGTGTATGTTTGATTTGTTTTTTTCTGTATATTTTTCTCATACATTTTATTTTGTACTGAGTTTTGTTATAATATCATGGCGTCGTTCGTACGTACGTTGAATATACCAAGATAGAGCTGGCTGGCTGGCTGGCTGCTGCTTTTTCAAAAATTTTGCTTTAACATTGCGTACGAACATGTCTGTATGTATACAGGAAAATACAAACAAACACACATACGTAAATGTATAAAAATTTTGTTCGTTCATTTACTCGTTTAGCTCGTATTAAAACAACAAACACACCAACGAAACGAAACCAATGCAAAGCCAAAACAAAATTCATACCAACTCACAGTCATACTGAAGCGAACCAAACCGTACCCATACCCATGCCATGCTAATGCCATCATAATCTCCCTTCGCTACTCTCTTTAAACCCCCGTTATCTATAACCGGACTCTCATACTAAATGACTGAAAGTATCTCTGACTATGTTTCTGTATACTAGTGGTGCATGTAAGTATGTAGACGAGTAAACAACAAACAAACAACGTTCGCCTATATAATACGCTCGTATACAATATTCTTCATTCGCCTCGTAATATGTATGGACTTGCTTTAGTACAGCCAGTACAAAATTTTCTACTATTGAGTTGTTTTTCGTTTTCGTTTCCTTCCTTTCACCTCTCGATGCCATCGTTTGGCTCTGGCTTTTTGCTTCAGTATATTGTACTGGCGCAGTGTTTTTGTTTTTTCATACTCGTGCGTGTGTTTGTTCAATATTTGTACTCACATCGTCGTCACATATATAACTCTATATAATTTTTTCTTCTTCTTACACCTCTTATACAAACTAACATGTACGAGTAGTTTGCTGCTGTTGTTGTTGTTCTTGTTGTTGTTGCTGTTTTTAACTGACAGTATGGTATCTTTTCGTTTATTCGTTTGCTACAAACGAATTGTATAAATACAACAAAAATACCATGTATTTTACTAGTATGGTTATGCTTTGCTTTACTCTGCCTGCCCACCACAGCCAGCCAGCCATCAACATCATCAACGCCATCAACAACATGAGCCATGACAAACAAACAATCTCATCCTTATCAATGTTGGCTGTTTGTTTGGTCGTTTGCTTGATATTGCCAGAAAGACCATTCTGGGGACATAATTTTTTGTACAATATTATGAAAATTATTAAAAATATACATTGTTTTTATCACAACATTTCAACATACATAGATGACCTTACAGTTGTCCAACTGGTCACATACTTTGTCATTAAAGTACCTACTTCCTTAAACCACAAACATCTATGGACAAACAAGTGAACATAAGAAATGACCACAATTGATGTACAATTGGTTGTTTTGAAAGTCTACAACATATTGCTAAAATCAACTACTGACATTTAGCTTTTGCTCTCCTTAACCTTAAAACATCATTGTCCTTTAGTTTTCAAAAGCTTCTTGTCATAAAAACATCACTAAATGAAATCGATCAAAGTTACTGAACCTCTTCGATATACTTAATCTCCAAAACATTACGGACTGAAACGTAGGAGGTCTAATGAACCTCCTACGATTCAGTCAGTTAAAGAATGAACCGACTATGAGCAAATAAAATCTTTAGTTTAACACAATATCCTTGATAAAATGAACAAACTGTATACAAGATCAGATTTTAAACAGTAGCATTCGATATCGATGGATTCCTCCATTGAAATTGTAATATCATTTCTCTTAAAATTAAATGGCGCAATTCACCCCCAGGATATTTACGAAGTCATCTTCGTAATAGTCTTCTAAAGAAAAATGGAGCAAACGTTGCATTCTGAATCGATCAATCGATACTGAGTCATCCTCCTAGATTTTAATTTAGAAATAATAAGTTCAAACTGCGGTTTTGATCGAAATCTTTAATATTAATTCCATTAACATTTCTATCGACGTGAAAAGTTGCCTCCCAAGACTTTATAAGTATCCTCGAACAAAATCTGTTGAATTTCTATCGATGTCGAAAATTGCACCCAATGACTTCAGAAGTATACTCTATCTCCCATAAGTACTCTAATCATGTGACAATTGTTATTTGAACTCTGCTGAGGTAATGAATATTTTACTTTGCCTCTAGGACTAAAAATAATCTTTCTAGAAGTCCTCATATGCAGCATCGAAGTTCTTAAGCATCAAGATCAGCTAATTCATATGTAGTCACGCTATTCTTCTTTTGTACTAGATTACCAAATCGACTGAACACACCATATTGGTTCTATATTACTATATTCCTTATGCTATGTATACACGGTTGTTAGATCTTACAACGTTGGCTGTAAAATGTGCAGAAAATGTCTGATAACAGTGTCAACTTACAAATTTGGTCTTGCTATATTGTCAGTAATTCCGTTTTCTAATAACGTTGCAAAAGAAAAAAGTTCGGACGATTGTTAGGTATTTTCTGAACATTTTACTGACAACGATATAGCACGGCTTTTAGTTTTCCCATATTATTTTTTTAATACCATTAAGTTTGTCATTCTCGTAAACGATCTTCTGAAGGCCTCAGAGAGGAATTTATATTTTCGACATTAGGCACAATGTTGTTCATATCTTTGTTGTCCAGTTATGCTATTACACATATGTACTTATTGCCCCAATTAAATTACTTGTAAGTGTACTTATATCACTTTGTTCTACAAGATCTTGTTAAGTAAAAAAAGAGAGTTTGCTTAGATATAAACTCCGCTCGATGGAGACGTTCTTTAAAAGCTTTCCATCCATATCATTATAACACTCATTCTTTAAAATACCGAATCTTTTAAGTTTCAAAAGCTAAGGCTAAGGCTTCGTTTTAGTTAACTCGTGACTTCAAAATTTACAATTCTGAAAATGAAGAATCGAAATTATTCTCAATCTATTCGTTCGCGACTAGACTCAATCTTAACAATTATGTTATTTTGGAATGTGTTAACAAACTCAGTTTTTTAGTTTGTATGCGTTGTTTGTGGCCTCCGGTAGAATAGTGCTTAGTATTCTAGTCTGGTAAACTGGATGTGATGGGTTTGATGTCCTCCTGAGGCACAGGTTAAAGAACTCAAAACAGGACTATTTGAATTTCTTCGGATTTGTTGTATATACATCCTCTTTTAAAATTAACTTACTATAGTATAGTTCAGAGATTTCAGTATCTGATTCATAAAAGTTTGCTACATTTTAACTTGGATGGGTTTACCTGGAACTCTAGCTAAACAGAGACGCTCAAACATTGGTAAAAATCTCCAATGAATATCAATTCTAGATTTTAAATCTAAATCATCAACAGTTGTCTTAGTTTTGACTAGAATGATTTACTCTTCTAGTTTGGGGGCGTCAATATTATCTCGTTTCCCAAGTAGAATGATTCATTCTAATTCATTCTTCACACTTGTTGATGTTTTCAAACTGATATCTACAATTTTGAAGAATTTGGGAAATTGGCTAAAAAGGTAACAATCTCTAAGCTAAAATTAAATTCTTCTCATTATTTGCTTTCATACCAAAATTGCTCATATAAAGAGAATTTTTGAATATATGACGATATCCAGGTGTGACAATTTAGCTTAAATATAACATGTGTTTTTAAAATTTTGACATTTATAGTAAAACATTTTATTTCACATAGAGAATAGAAGGTGATTTTTAAATAAACAATATGTCAATTCACAAGTAGAGTTGTAACGTTGTATATTTTTAAACAATATAAAGAAGAGAAAAATCTTTTGTATATATAATAACGAATAACATAATTTCTAAATCCGGAGGTCCACACTATGCGTCAAAGCATTGCGTAGCTTTTCATACCTACGTCGCGTTCTACGCTTCAAGTTAGTCCTGGTTCACATTGGGAAACTTCTAATTTTGTATGTGAGAGAAAGAGATGGTTGATATTTCTTTCTCTTTTTCTCACACACAAATATCAGAAGTTTACTAAAAAATGTTTCCTAGTATGAACCAGGTCTTACATGCGGCGCTTTTTAAGCGTAAATTTTTTGTTTTATTTGAAAAAAAAAACTTAGCATTTTTTACAACTTTCATTTATTTTTCCATCATTAAACTCATTCAAATTGATAAATACGCATAAAAAAGAATATGAAATGTCAAAATCAGCTGACATGTTCGTGCGCCGTTTGTGACGCTTATAAAAGCAGAAAGTAGATCTACTTTCAGCATTATACGAGTCAAGGCATTCTACGCTTTTGTGCTTGTAACTGGCGGTCCACAGAGGAAATTTTTTGGGGAAACTTTAGATTTTGCGTGAGAGAGAAAATGAAAGAATATCATTCATCTCTCTCGCGGTAAGGAGTTTCCCGTTTTCGGATACTTGTTTGTTTTGTTCAATGCAATAAACACATAGTTTCTGAAACAAAAGTTTCTATGTGTGAACATTAAGACCTGGTTCACACTAGGAAACTTTTGTTGAGAAACTTTTGATTTTGTGTGTGAGAGAAAGAGATGGTTGATATTTCTTTCTCATTCTCTCTCACACAAAAATCAAAAGTTTCCCAAAAAAGTTTCCTAGTGTGAACCAGGTCTAAGGAAACTTCAAAAGAGAATTAAGAAAAAGTTTTTCAATAAAAGTTTCCTAGTGTGGACGAGGCCTAACATTCAGCATACAAATACATTGATTCTACTTTTTTGACAGACGCATAGAATGCGAGAAAGCGTAGAACGCGAGGTGTGGTCCCCACCAGCTTAAGTATAATTAGTAATATAGGGTTTTGCCGATTTTTTATACAAAAAATATTTCCACAAATTTATAATGACGAATTTTGGATCTAAGATGCTATTAAAGTTAATGGACATTAGGTGTTAAATTTAACTAGTAAATACAGAGCTGTAAACTTTTGAGTATAATTTTAGCTAATCCCACTTAATAAATTTTCATAAGTCTGGCAATCCTGTTTAATGAAAATATATATTTAAGGTAAATAAAAAGATAAATTAAAACAAAATGTTTAATCCCAAAAAACTAAATCCTTTTAAACTTAATCTACAATATGATTAAAATCTTTTTTTTGTATTAAATCAAAATAGGTGGCAACCTTGTAAAACTCTTGAAATATTATTTTATATGAAATTTTGTTCACATATACAAAAACTCAAAATATAAACTCGTACTATTAAATGAATTCGTACGTAAAAACGAAAACGAGTACATGTTTGTATGTCATTCTCATATTTATCTATATGTATATATCTATCTATCTACATTGTATTTTTTGTATGGATACGAGTATAATTTTTTTAATATGTTTGTAAGTATATATGTATGTATAGTATAAAACTACCTATAAAATGCTCAGAATAAAACATCTCTATAGATACATACAAACATGTACTACTAATAAATATGCTTTTTTTTTTACTTCTTTCTCTATACACAAGTAGCAAGGCACTACTAGTAGTACTGTACTGTATCTGTATCTGCTGTATATTTTTGCCTTTACTTTACTTTGCTATACTTTGCTTGGCTTGTTATTTGCCTTGCTGTTTTCCCTCATACAAATTTTGTATTGAAAACATTTTTTTATTCTACTACTCGTCGACGACGTCGATACTAAAAACCAGCAAGCAAGCAAGCAAGCAAACAGGCAGGCAGACAGGCACATAGATACACCCGAACATACACACACACACACACACGCACACATACATATGTATATGTACTCTGTTCTGCTGTTCAATTCAATTCAGTTCGTTTGAGTTTCTGTTCAGTCAGCCAACCAACCAGCCAGCCAGTCAAGTCAGTTCAGTTCAGTTCAGCTCAGTTTATTGTATACGATTTTGAACAGTTTGAAATTTTCTTCAGTTCGTTCGTTGTTCATAGTACAATTTTACTTCTACTCTAGTACTGTGCTGTGTATAGTTAAAAAAAAATTTCTTCGGTGGTCTTGTGCAAAATAAAAAAAAGAAATAAACTGAAACTGCAAAAGAATAAAATTTATATAGAATACAAATATACAACAGATATTTTGAGTTTCTTCTTCTTGTTATTTCTGCTGCTGGTGTCTAACGAGCGTGTGAATGTGAGTAATAATAAGTTTTCTAACCATATATACTACATCTAGTACCAAAAAAACATTTTGTCTTAGAGTTAAGTCTATTCTAAAAGAAAATTTTTGTGATATTATTAAACATCATCATAAGCAACGTTAAGTTTGTCATCTCGTCTCGCTTTAGACAGTTCGTCATAACGTTTTAACCTAAAACAAAATTTCTTTCTAAACGTTCAGTTATAGGCTGTTAAAAAGATTTAGTACAAATATTAACAAAATCAAAGTGTTTAAATATAAAATTTTAAAAAGTGTAAGTTTTTTTTTTAGTAATTTTCATAAAAATTTTCAATTTTATTTAAATATTTTTTTAATTTTTTAAAAAAGTGCTAAAGTGTTAAGTTTTCTTTTTAACAAATTTCAATTTTTTTTTGAAAATTTATTAGTTTTTTTTTTTTAAATCTCTTTTCTTTTAAACTATTCTCTTGTTTGTTAAAATATTTGTTTGTTCTCTTTTAAACAAATTTCAAATTTGAAAAAACCGTTACATTTTTGTTTCGTTTATTATTGCCTTGAGAGTGTTATACTGAAAAATTTTATGGCGCTAAACTTATTTAGTTGTGATATTTCGTGTTGGCTCTCGGTTTTTGTTTTGTTTTTTTTTTGCCAACCCAAAACGACAACTAATGTGTGCAAAATTTAGTTTATAAAACCTAACAATAGATAAATATACAAATTCATGTGATATACAATTTGCAAAACCCACTAGGTACATACATACATAAAAATGCTTAATCAGTTATACTTAATATGCTATACATACACACACACATACATATATGACTACTTAAATGTTTATGGTTACAAAGGTATTGTTGTAAGAAAAAACAAATATCTATAATTTGTTAATATATATTTTTTTTATTGTAAGTACATTTAAACTACAATTGTTGTTTATTTAGTGGCCACTTTTTCCATTTATTTTACAGATAAAATATCAATATTGATTAAATATTGGTTAAAAGTTTAGTTTTTTTTGTTTAAGTCAATTAACAAAACAGCTACACCATTTCAAAAAAAAAAAACAAAACTGACAAATATACTTGAAATATTTAGTTTAATTAAAATAAACTAGTAATTAACTAGGTAATTAATAAAAAATCCAAAAATTTTTTAAAAAAGTTTTTTTTTAAGGAAATGGTGTAAATTTTTATCTCATTCTATACCCCTCATAAATGTATTAAAATTACATACATTAAATGTTGAGAAATAGTGTTTTCTTAAAAAATCCCATTTAATTAAAGTAAATAGTGTATTTAAACATATTACTATGTTCACACGAAAACTTTTTTTGATTTCATTAAAATAACTTCAACATTTTCCTTAAGTAAACCTCGAAACTGACAAATTTATTAACAAAAATAATGAAAACAACAATTTCAATAACTTTTTAACTCAATTTCATTCTTAGTTTGTTAAAATTTCATAAAATTGAAAAAGAAAATGTTAAAGGAAATGGTGTTAACTTAATCTTAACACTTCATAGTTGTTTTAAATTTACAACAAATGTTAAAAAATGTGTTTTCTTTTTTTAAAAGATTCTTATCAAATTAGACTAAATAGTGTATTTTAACATATTACTGTGTTAACACGAAAAAATTTTTTGGTTTAATTAAAATAAATTCAACATTTTTCCTAAGTAAACCTCTAAACTGACAAATTTATAAACAAAAATAATGAAAACAACATTTCAATACTCAATTTCCTACTTAGTTTGTTAAAATTTCTTAAAAATTTAAAAAAAAATACTCTGTTCACATGAACATTTTTTTTTTTTTGATTTCATTAAAATAACTTCAACATTTTTCGAAAGTAAACCTCTAAACTGACAAATTTATAAACATAAATAATAAAAACAACATTTCAAAAATTTGTTAACTCAAATTCATTCTTAGTTTGTTAAAATTTCAAAAAATTAAAAAAGAAAATGTAAAAGGAAATGGTGTTAACTTATAACTTAACTCTTAACACTTCATATTTGTTTTAAATTTATATAAAATGTTAAAAAAATGTGTTTTGTTTTTTAAAATTATTATTAGATTATTAAATTACAGTAAATAGTGTATTTTATTATATTGCTATGTTCACACTAAAAAATTTTGTTATTTTCTTTAAAAAAAATTCAAAAACAAATCCCAAAATAGAAAAATGACAATAAACTTTTTTTCATATTTGCTTTAACAAATCTAATTAACGGTAAACTTTAACATTTTGTCATGTTTTAACTTTTAACTGACTCCTTCGTTAGATTACTTAGCGCTACTAAAGTAAACAATGGCTTTTCACTAAAATACATGAATCTACAAAAGATAATTACTTTTTTAATTATAAATTTCAATGTTTTACGAATAGTCAAATTGTTCACACTAAGAGTCTGTGCTGTTATGGGAAATATGACATCTTTAGAAGTATAACACTCACTTCATAACTGTTCTTTTAGTTAGTGATAAGCTCTCCCTCTACTCCTCTCTTCTACTTACCTTCTCCCAGAAGACATATTTTTCTCTTTTCAACCTAATTTATTTCCCTTTACCTTTTTAGAATAAGTTTTAATCGGCAAATCGGTTTAATAAATTATGCAAAGTTATCTAAACTGGGATGAGATTTATAGAAATTTGTAATCAATTGACTTCAACATAACGTTTTGGTCAAAAATTACTTTCCAAACTCTTGAAAACAGAGGCCAAGACAATAGATTTATTTAATTATCTCTTAACTAATATTTTTAGTCTCTGATTTAGTCTCCATGAAAATAAAATACTACTTACAATGAGTCATCCTGTCATCATCTCTATATGTATCCTTTTCAAAATTTGCTTCCACTTATAATGACAATCATGTGCAATATGTTTGTTTTTCCTAATAAAAGAGATTTCACAAAAAAGCAACAACTAAACCATATCATTGATTTGAACAAATAACTAACAACAACAACAACAAAAAACGCAGCAAATAGAAACCATAACAAAAAGAATAACAATAATCATTTGCCAACCAATAAACATGAATAAAGGAATCATATACAAACTAGTTAAATAACAGGGATGGAAAAGTGAAAAAGCAAATAGCGGATTTTTTAGGTATTAAAATCGCTAAGTGTAAAAATAGATACAAAAGTATGACAACACTAAATAATTAAAAGATTTTAATAGAAACTAACAAGCTTTTCGTGTCGAGTTTAAGAATAGGGGTCTTTAGTCATTCTATACTTTAGACTTCTTTATCGGATAACAGAGTTTAAATTTGTTTAACAGTTAATATAAAACATGAACCATACTGCTAATGGTACTAAAAAGTTTTTTCCCTAGTTTTTGTTCTACTTAAAGTAAAGAAAAATTACCAATAGTACACAAATTTCCAACCCTGCTAGTGGAAATCACTTAACGTTTTTAACCTGTTCACAGAGAAAGAACAACATTTAAAATACACATGTTAACAAAATTTCGTATTGTAATTTGGGCTTTACAAAAACAACCCCGTAGTTTTAAAGTTTCCAAGGTTCACTAGTGTCCATCCCATTCAGTTGTTTCAAAATTTCACCTTCATGCAATGACTTCTTTTTAAAGAGTTTAAAGAAGTTGCTAAGCGATAGCTTTTAGGACAGAATATGATTCTAAATCAGAAATTTCTTTCCAAAATACCTATAATACATTTGATGGGATGATAGTAGTACCTTGAACTGCCGGTTCATTTTAGTCATTCAATTTAGTACTCTTATACCTATTCTCCTTTTTATCAGTATGTTTTCTAAAGGAATGTTATTTACATATAGATTTTCTATATGATCTTGTACTATACAAATACATAGGTATGTATGTGTGTGTGCGATACCATGTGTTTACTCCTCTTGAGTATTATTTAAGTGTTTTACACGAATTGACATCTCAGCATGCAAATTTTGCATGGTGTTTTTCCAACACATGTTTATATATCAGTTTATATGGTTGTTTAGCGCTGGTCGTTTGCCGGGCTGTTTAACTTTTTGACTGACTAACCGTTTTTTACTTGTAATTTGTGCATATCGAAGAAGAACAAGTTTTTCGATAATTGTCTGTTTGGTAGAGACTATCTCAACACTTCTATTTGTGCATACAGAAGAAGAAGATGATTTTTGATAACCGGCAGTTCGATAGAGACTGTCTTAACACTTGATTTTAGAACTACTCAAATAGTTAAGGAACTAGTTATCAATTCAATTGCCAAAGCAATATACTACATTACTTAATAGATTACTTTGGGTGTGCAAAGTAACTACTTTTAAGATTATCTCACAATCACGTGTTTAAGTTACAAATTTCTTTACATGACTTAGTGCCTTTTTATTATAACAACATGTTTATGTTTAAAGCTAACTACTCGCTAGATTACATGGAGATACTTAAGTAATTATCTGTCTTACACTGGTTACACTTAAATAATGCTAAACTTTTCTTTATCTGAAGACTCTTAAGCAAAACCACTTAAGTCTATTTTTGTACCAAATACTTCTGGAAAAGCATTACATTGTTTAATACCGAAACTGCAGGTTATTGTTGCCATATGTAGACAATATTATTAGGCATTATATGTTGCCGGTATGACAGCGAGAGAGAGAATGTGCAAAAACGTCAGTATACGAGTTCAGCAACAAGAGAACAAGTCAAAAGTAAATTTTTCAAAATAATTTGTTGAACAGCCGGTTTCTTTTATAACTATTAGACTTCCACACCCTGTTTTCAATAGCAGCCGACCTCGGCTTTCTATATTTGCAGAAATGCACACAATGTTTGCATACTTTAGAATGAGTCGTCTGTCGTAAGTGAGTGTTTGAATGATTCGATTTATTAACCTTATGGATAAAATGTTCATGTTGTTGATGATGATGATGACGACATGTCAAATAGAACTGATGGGAAGTTTTATTTGTTAGTTTTCTTTTAACTATTTTGGTTTTTGTGTTATTTTATTGTTGTTGTTGTTGTTGTTATTTTAGTATTTAATACGTTTAACAGTTAAGAATTACTAGTTAATATGGGCAAAACTAATACAATTGAAATTAATAACGAGTTTAACTTTTAGTTAGAATATCGTTTGTCCAGCGTTGGTAAAAACATATGGTAATACAACACACCGGTTGTGAACTGCACAATTGTACTTTTATTCACTTAAAAGTTTCAAAGAAATTAGATTAAAATTAAAATAAAACGAAACAAATTTCTCTAAACTCTATTACCAAATATCGGCTAAGATATTTGCTTAAACGAAGATATTTGCAACTGACAGAGAAACGATAACTTTGTGACAGAAATGTAATAAACATTTAGACAAATTGTCATGTTTTTTTAGCATTAATATATATCGCTCATACTGTTTAATACTTGAAATATCACCTGTAACAAGTTAATCACTTAAAAGTCTATCCAAATTGACCCCAATCATATTATTATTGTTGTACAATGTATTATACTTTTGATTATGGAATGTATTATACACTCAACTTTATTTTATACAAAACTGCCCACGTGAGTGTGATCTTTTGCAAATGTAGCCGGCATTTTTAGTTGATATCGTTGTTGTTGTTGTTGCTGTTGCCGCTGCTGCTGCTCTTGTTACGACTGAGTACTCACACACGAATTGTCCATTAAATAAAAACGAAACCAAAAGCAAAAACTAAAAAATAAAAATGAATTGAAATAAAAATTGCGCCATAATTGACTTAAGCAATAACAGCTCTGAAAACAATAACAACAAACACAGCCGGTGTTGAGAAAAAAAAAAACAACCAAACCAAGGCGTCGTTAAAAACGATATTGTTAGCATTACTATATTTCATTATATTGACGATCATTTTAAAAAGAAAAGGCACACGACGACGTGTTTTCTGCTTCTTTCTTTTTGTTTGTTTGTTTTGTTTGTTTTTATGGAAATTATTAATCTCTTTGTCAAAAAAAAAAAAAAAAAAACACCTATACAAATGAGTTCATAAATACCTGTTATCATTCGTATACGCAAAATAACAACAATAATAATGAAATAATTACTCATACCAAGACCGGAAAATAAAGCGCTAAATGTAAATAACAATGATCTAGCTACAACTGAAAAAGCTAACAGTAAAAGAGCTGTGCTATGTTGTTGTTTCTCTTTCTCTCCCGCTAGCAATTCTTTTTTTACTCTTTTACTTTAACAAAAATCTATTATTAAAGTGTCTTTTTTTTAATAGATGTATTTTTGCATTTGTTGTTTTTTGTTTTGTTTGTGTTAATTTGTGTTTTTCTTAATAAATTTATACTTTTTAATCAATTTATAAATAGATTATTTATAATAGTGTTTCTAAACAATGCAAAGAATTTAAAGAATTAAAACGTTTAGAAAATATTTATAAAGTTGTTATGAAAAATAATTAAAATTTACAAAATTTTAAATTAAAACCAATTAATATAAAGAAAGTTTTCTTAAAATTCTCTAAATATTACTTGGTTATATAAATGTAATATTTTTTTGTAATTTTTTAATTTATTTTTCAACTTTAGGGGTTTTTGTTTTAAAAATTTTCAAAGAAATTATATAAATTTTTATATTTTGATTTAAAAAAGCTTTTATTAGGATTATATAAACATTAAAATCTTTAAAATCTTTTGAAAATTGTAGAAGTTATGTTAATTTTACTAAAACCACCTTTAAGTTTTTAATATAACAAATTTTGCCGCCTAAAAGTAGGCTTTGAAAACCTAAAAAATTAATTTTCTAAATAATAACTTTAAAACCTTAATATAAAGCTATGCTTCCAACAATTTTTTCCACATTAAAACCTTTTTACATTTTTCTTTAACTTTAACTTAATTTCTTTAAAAATGTTTCTATGAAATGGTGAAATTTTATAATTCTATTGAAAGTTTAAGATGTTTTCTATACAAAATCGTTTAAATTTTTCAAATCGCTTAAGAATTGTAGAAGTTATGCTAATTTTACTTTAAACTTTCTTTAGTTCTCTGTTATTAAACATTTTGCCGCCTAAAAGTATGCTTTGCCGTTACAAGCATATGCTTTATAACTTTGTTAATTCTTAACCGATTTTGAAGTTTTATAACTTGTTGGTTTGCTAACAAAACGTACTTTCTAAATAGAAAAAGAAATTAATTGGAAATTATAGAAAAATTAAGAGAAAAATACGAACAAAGTTGAGAACTCGCAAAAACTCAAGAAAACTTTCAATAACTTTTGATTTTTGCTAAAGATTTGAATAAATTTTGAATTTTGTTTTATTCAGCATTTAAAGAAAATTAAAGAAAATTATATAAACTGTTATACATTCATATAAACATATATATTTTTCATGATATTTCTTATACACATTAATCCTAATTAACTATGGCAACATAATTTACTAATTAACTATTTAGTAGACAAATAACTGTTATATTTTCTGCCATTTTTGTGTATAACAATAAGTTACCAGAAAACAAATAACGGCATAATTTTGCTCCAAAGAAAAAAACATTGTTATAAAAATAAAACTCTTCTCTTCCCTGGTTTTGCAAAGCACACATACACACACACTTAAACACTTGTAGTAGAAGCTATATAAAAGTTGCAAAACAACAACTGCACCACCACAAACAAGTCATTAACATGGTAAAAGTAAAATGTAAAAATCTACAAAAATTGTTATAAAACAACTTGAATAAATTGCAAAAAAACAAAAACGTAGTAGAACTAAAATTAAACCCACACATACACACAAAACTCATAAAACTTTTATGACTTAAAAAAAGAGAATAAAAGTAGCGAGTAGTATAAAAATAAAAAAGTTTGTAATTTTTTCCATTCGTTATTTTTTGTACAGCAAACTTTTATGGTTTATTATGTATTTGTAGATATTCAAATGTTTAATGTATAAGTGTGTATGTATGTGTGTGTGTTAAAAATAATCACAAAAATTTTGAGCTTGTGCGCTGTAAGAGGGTTTATGAATACATACTTTTATAGGAATTTGCGCAGTGGAAAAATATACAACGAGTATTAAACTGCAGACCAGTACAATAGAGGTACTTAAGGTTATAAATTAAATAGTAGGAATGTATGGTGTGTATGTGTTTTTTTATATAGATGTAACAGTATTTGTTATATAATACACAAAAAAAGTAAAAAAAAGAAACGTTAACGTAACTAAAAATACAAAATACTGATGACACGATGATAATGATGATGTTGTTGATAATGATGATGCCTTTAATATTTATACATTTAAAAAACATTGACAGCCTGAAAGTATGCTACAAATTATGTTTTTTTTTTTTCATCTGTAACTATATAATAAACAAATAAAATCTCCCCTATGCTTTATACATTTTTTGGATACTAGGGTTTAATTTTTATTCTCTTTTGAGGTTTTTGTTGTTTTATTATAAAAAAAAACTTTTTTCATTTTGTTTTCATTAAATATTGTTTAAAAAAATACATTGAATATGTTTTTTTAATTATTAATTTTTGCCTTATACAGGGCGTATAAGCAATATTTTTTTGTAATATATTAAGTATACGCATATGTTACATTATTTACGCCCCTAAAAGTATACCATTATATTAATAAAATCATTGTAAAAGTTGGGTATATGAGAAGATTTGTTAAAACTTTAATAACTTCTGCAAATTTTAAGCGATTTTAACAAATGATATCTTGTTTTATAGGAAATCCTTTGAATTTTTAAAATATTAAAATAAAAATAAAAGTGTTTTAGGGAAAATCAAACACAAAGTTAAAAAATTTAACAAAAAAGTAAAACCAATAGAAATTTTTAAAAATTTTCTTAAATTTTGGAAAAAACTAATGTTTTTATATTTATTGTCACAGATTTCTTGTTTTATTTGTATTTTCATAAAAATACGCAAACATTTTTTATAAAATTTTTACTTTAAAAACTCTTTAAACTCTTTAAAATCATATTTCTCGGTTTAATTTTAAGAAAGCTCTTAAATAACTTTAATAATTTTTAAGAAATTTCAATAAATTTTTATTTAACATTTGATCAAACTTAATAATATTGAAAATAAATTAAACTAAACTTTAAGCTTTCTCAGAGATCAGAGAATTTTTGTAAAAAACGAAAAAACGAAGCCAAAAAAGCTTCAATAACTTTTTCACTTAACTTAAAGCATTTGATCTTTAGGCTTTTTTATTTAAAATTTAATAAGCTTTTAACATATATTAACAAAACTTAAAGCTATGAAAGAAAATATTAAAAAATAGCAATTTTGTAAATAATCGAACTTTTTATAAAGCTTTAAAAAAAAACCTTATAAAACTTTAACAAATTGCAAAAGATTTTTAAAAATGCTGACTTGTTTTATTTACTTTAATTAATAAAATAAAGCTTTAAGCTTTCAAAAAAAAATGAATAAAATTTGAGATTTTTGTAAATAAATCTACTTTTTTTGTAAAGCTTTGAAAAACTTTTTATAGTTTACAAGAGATTTCAATAAATAATGAAAAATTTTATTCAAAATGCTTTAAAACTTTAAGCTTTTAAGGAAAAATACAGTAGTTTTTGTAAATAAATCGAAGTTTTTGTAAAGCTTTAGAAAAACTTTACAAATCTTTAACAATTTGCAAGAGATTTTGAAAAATTTTAACTTTTTCTTAATCAGAATACTATAAACTGTTTATTAAAGAAATAAAGCTTTAAGCTTTCAAAAAATATATATAAAATTTGCGATTTTTGTAAATAAAACTACTTTTTTGTAAAACTTTGGAATAACATTAATAGTTTACAAAGAGATTTTAATAAATAATGAAGAATTTTATTAAAAATGCTATAAAACTTTAAGCTTTTAAAGAAATAGCAACAATTTTGTAAATAAAATTCTAAAGCTTTTAAATAAAAACTTTAACAATTTGCAAGAGATTTAAAAAACTAATGACTTGTTTTATTTAAAATACCATAAACTTTCTATTAATAAGAAAGAAAGCTTTAAGCTTTCAAAAAAAAAATGAACAAAATTTGACTTTTTTATAAAGCTTTGGTATAATTTTTATAATTTGCAAAAGATTTTTTACAAATAATAAGATTTTGTATTCAAAATATTATAAACTTTTTAAAAGAATTAAAAGAAAGCCTAAAGCTTTAGAAAAAAATTCGTAAAAGCCTGCAAGTTTTACAAAAATTTTAATAAATTTTACGATTTTCAAGTAATTTTTAACAAATTATGAATTATTGTTTTAAAAACAGCATAAACTTCTAATTAATGAAACAAAAATTTAAGGTTTTAAAGCAAAAATTATAAAAAATTGGCAACAAAAACCTCAATTTTACCAAAAAAAATCTATATATTAAAGCTAGAAACCTTAGTTTTTATATTTTCCCAAAAATAACTACAATACGTTTGCGCACTTGAAACAGTGTAACAATATTAGCGATTTTTATCAATGTTTTGTTTCTCTGCTTTAAAAAGATCAAACGTTGGTCTAAGTATTTATGAAAATGAAAATCTTTTAAAATCCCGTAAAATATTCTTCAAACAAAAACAATCATAGTCCTTGTTCTAAACATATCCATATCCTTTTTTACTTTATTTGTTAATAAAGGAAACCTAACAACAACTACAAATATAAATAGATTTTAAGTTCAGTTGAAAAAGAGAGAAAATAAAAGCCTCCATATTACAAAGTTTCTTTTTTTATTGCAATAGGAAAGAACAACAACTTTTAAGACCTGTTTTTTCTATAAAGGATTTGTTTTTTTAAACTCAAGTACTTAATGTTTGTAGGCAAAATGTTTGCAAAAAAAACTACATACACATTACACACACACTCTAACACCCACATTTAAAAAAAAAACTCAGTATGATTATACTTAACCGTTACATAGCTAAGGGAATTTGAGGGTTATATTAAGGATAGAGAATATTCTGGTGTATTTTATTTATAAGTATATGTTGTGTATGTATGTGTAAAATAAAATAAACACCTCTATTACAGTTCTCATAACCTCTTAGTTTCTCTCTTTCTCGCTCTTTCTATAAAAATCTGTGGGTGGCAATGACTTTTTAACAATTTTTTTTTTCATTATGTATGTTTGCATGGACATGTTGAAGTATTATTTAACGGTAGAGAGTAAAAGTTATAAAATCCAACACTTACACATTCTCACAAAAGTAGCAAATAGCTAGATACTATAATAGTTACTATGGAATGTAAAGACATGAATATAAAAAGTATTTTACTTGTAACGTAATTGTTTCAAAAGGTGCCAATAGATATCTTTTTTTGACAAGTAAAAGATTAATAGAACATTTTTTCAGAAGAAATACCGCATTAAAATGGCAACTGAAAACTATATTGCTAAGATTAAGTTTCCATTAAAAGATCATTCAAATATATATTTTTTTCAAAATTTTAAAAATTTTCTTTAATTTTAACTTTGATTTTTTTTAAATTTTCTATAAAATGAAATAAATTTCTTAATTGTTTTAGAAAGAATATTTTGTTATAAACAAAATAACATATCATTTGTTTAAAACGGTTAAAAATTGTCCAAGTTATTTAAGTTTTTCTGAGAGCTTAACAAAAGAACAACTAAATAGTAATATTCTGTTTAAAACCAAAGCATAGTTTTAGGCGGCTATATAAAATAATTACAGTTTAATCACTTTTATGAAAGAGTCACCTTAATAAGTGAGTAATTTTTTTATGAAACAGCCTCGTACATAATGAATCCAAAACTAGATTCAAAAAAGTACGTTTTTGTGTTAAAAGGGGTAAAAAAACGTAATTTTTTGGTACTTTTTTCTGAAATTTCTTTAATACTAAACACAAAAACATGAAATTCATCATTTAGACTCTTAAGTAAAAGAAAATTTATAGAAAGAGTAATTTTTGGTACTTTTTCAAATAGTACTTTTTTGTAAAAATGGGTAAAAAGACTTACATTTTGGCACATTTTAGTTTGGTATTTTTTTTTTTTGGAATTTTTTATTAATATTAAACCCAAAAACATCAAATTTATTATTTAGATTCTTGATTTAATGAAAATTTATAGAAAAAGTACTTTTTGGTACATTTTTTCAAATTAGTACTTTTTTCAATTTCCATGAATTTGAACCAAAATTTCATAAAATCAAGCTTTTTAGTGCTAAATGAATGAGTATTTATTGAAATGAAATTTTTTGGTACTTTTCTATTCTTTATATAAAATAATTTTTTTTAGTACTTTTTTTCTTTTCTTAATTAGTACTTTTTAAATTTTCTTTCGTATTGCACCCAAAAACATAAAATTTGTTTTAAGATCATAAGTAAATAAAAACTAACTATATTTTTGCTACTTTTTTTTGGAAAAAAGTACTATTTTTTTGGACTTTTTTGAAATTAGTATTTTTTTTTAATTTTTCCTAATATAAAACCAAAATTCACGAAATCAAACATTTATAGAGCTTCATAAATGAGTATTTATAGGAGAAACATATTTTCGTACTTTTTATTTTTGAAATTGAAGAAATTTTTTTTAGTAATTTTTTCATTTCTCAATTAGTACTTTTTAAGTTTTCTATCATTTGATTTTTTGATACTTTTTTTTAATTTATTATCATATTAAACATAAAATTTGTCTAAAGATCATAAAAAAATGAAATTTATAAAATAAACACTATATTTTTTCACTTTTTTAAAAAAGTACTTTTTTGGTACTTTTTTTAAAATAGTACTTTTTTCAATTTTTTTTACTATAAAATTAAAATTCATTAAATTTAAACATTTTTTTATAATATAAAGAATGACAACTTACAGAAGTTACATTTTTTATTCTTTAAAAAGTACTTTTTTAATTTTCTCTAATATTGTTTTAAAAAGAGGGGATTTTTAGGTACTTTTTTAAATTTCCTATTATATTGAACATAAAATTTGTTTATTTTTTGGTACTTTTTTCAAAATAGTATTTTTTTTAATATGAAATAAAAATTTATAAAATCAAACATTTTTTATAATTTAAGGAATAGCAACTTACAGAAGTTACAGTTTTCATTCTTTAAAAAGTACTTTTTTGAATTTTCTTTAATAATAAACCAAAAAGAAGAAGGAACTTTTTGGTACCTTTTTAAACTATTACAATGTTGACAATG
The DNA here is from genome assembly GCF_022045245.1 of Lucilia cuprina. Lineage (NCBI taxonomy): Eukaryota > Metazoa > Arthropoda > Insecta > Diptera > Calliphoridae > Lucilia > Lucilia cuprina. Next base: position 17,731,063 of record NC_060954.1, read on the forward strand.
TAATTAAATGAAATTAGATTAAAATCAAATTCGTATTGCTAGCAAATTAAGCTAATTTTATGTAAATCTTTTAAAAGGTCAAGGGTCACTTTTAAATAAATGCATTAAAGCGTTCATATTTAAGCATATTTATAATGTTTCAGGTCAATAACCTTTTATTTTTGTATATATGTATTTATGTACATACAATGTATTTACCTATAAGGCCCCATATATAAAGTGACAAAATATATTGTCATCAAGGAAAAATAGTGATTGAAATAGTCATATACTGACTCACATACAAGTTATAGGTACAATTATATACTAACATGGTTATATACATACATATGTATATAAAGTTTTAAACTTATGTACATATTAAACTAGATTTGTACGTATGTATATTAAATAACAATTATTTATTATTTTTGAATATATATGTACATATGTACATAATTCAACAGAATTGTATATAAATTATATTTTTACATACTTAAGTATGTATACAATACATATGTACATAGGTAGGCTTATACATACATATATTGTAATGCCTATAGAAGTACATACATATTTACACATACAATAAAGTCAATATTTAATTAGTGGTTAAATGCAATATGTGTACATAAGTACTTATGTACATAAATGTACATCATGAATTTACGATATATATAAAGGTATATATAAAATGTTATTTACTTATATATTTATGTACATAATTTTCATTATATACATATGTATGTATTCATATAATAAATGCATTGGTTTGTTGCTGTATATAAAAGATATTCGAAGTTTCATAATTGTAATTAACACCTATAATTATGTACATAATGATGTTTATATACATACATAATGCATATGCGTATACCCAAATAATCAACATAATTAACTTGAAAAAAAAAATTTAACAAAAATTGCTACTGAAAATCCTTTTAAATATACAAATCCTTTTCTATAAAGTTTTCCTAATTTTTTTTACAAAATATTTTGAAAATGTTATAAATTTTACTAATAACTTCTACTTTTTCTTAAATCTATTTTCAGATTTTTAAAACTTAAAACAAATTACCCAAAAAAAAAAACTATATAAAAAATGGCTGGTGAACGTCCAAAACGTCCTTTGTCCGCATACATGTTGTGGTTGAATGAAAACCGTGAACAACTGAAAAAAGAAAATCCCGGCAGTAAAGTAACCGAAATCGCCAAAAGAGGTGGTGAATTATGGAGAGCAATTAAGGACAAAACAGTAAGTTTGTAAAAAATATATATTTTATTTTAAAACTATATAGAAACTAACACAAAGGGTTTTTTTTTTTAAATATTTATAAAACTTTTTAAATTGAAACCTAAAAGCAAGCAACGAATTTAAAGATAACAAAAGCTTTCCGACAGATTGTTAAAGTTTTTCTAATATAAATTTACTTTTAAGCCTAAAAATAGGCAATGAAAACAGAGCAATTTTTTTTAAATATTTTTTATATAAATGTCCTTTGCAATTTTCAAATAAAAGTTTTTTTTACAAAAATGCCAAAATTTGATTATTTTTCAACTTTAACTTCTTTAAAATTGCTATCAATTATTCATTTCCTAAAAGTATACAATACAAAATAAACTTTAAAACGTTGTATAGTTTACAATAGTGTTCCTAAAGCTGCTTTCCCTAAATGTTTTTACATTCAAAACAACTTTATCTTTAAGTTTTCTTTAACATTTTCATAAAATATTTGCCTTCTAAATGTATGCAATACAAAACAACATTACCAGTTTTAAATTTTACCTGTAAAATTGTAAAAACTTTATAAAAGTTCACAATTGTCCCCAAATGTTTATATTAAAAAAAAAAAAAACTTTGTCTTCATATTTTCTTTAATATATTTTTCTAAAATTGTTCCCTAAAAATATGCAATACAAAAGTTTCAATATAATTTATATAAAAATAACAAAAGCTTTCTTGCTTTTTTACAATTTCCAACAAATTGTTTTATTTTTTGTAATAAAAATCAAAATTATTTTCTTTTTTTTTTAAGTTTTCTTTAAAATTTATATAAATTCTTCGCTGCCTAAAAGTATGCAATATAAAATAAACTATAAAATTTTATATTTTATCGGTAATATTGTAAAAACTTTAAGAAAGTTCTCAAATGTTCATATTTTTCTAAACAACTTTGTTTTAATGTCTTCTTTAAAATTTCTATAAATTCTTTGTTCCCTAAAAGTATGCACTATCAAAAAAACTTTATACATTTTCTATTTTACCTGAAAAATTGTTAAAGCTTTTAGAAAGTTCACAAATTTCCCCTAAATGTTCATAAATTTCTAAACAAATTTGTTTTCATATTTTCTTTAAAATTTCTCTAAATTATTCATTCCCTAAAACTATGCACTACAAAATAAACTTTAAAAATTTTATATTTTATGTGAAAACCTGTAAAAACTAAAAAATTCTCAATATTGCCCAAATGTTCATATTTTTTAAACAATTTTTTCTTCAGATTTTCTTTAAAATTTCTACAAATCACTCGTTTCCTAAAAGTATGCACTAGAAAATAAACTTTAAAAATTTTATATTTTACGTAAAAAAAACTGCAAAAACTTTAATAAATCGCAATTTTGCCCAAATGTTTATATTTTTTTAAATAAAAATCTATGGATTTCTAGTTTTGATTTTGGCTGCATATTTTCAATAAAATTTCTATAAAACTTTAGATCATGTGTTAGCGTTTTTGAAAGCTTATTTTGTTGTTATTACAACAACATCAATTTTTTTCAAATCAAATAAAAATTACAGAAATTATGAAAGTTTTTAACAAACAGCAATTGTGGTTTTCGTTAAAATTATAATTTTTTAAGCTCCCTAAAGTATGCTAAGAAATTAAATTGAAAAAAACGGCAAATCTGGTTTTATAGTAAAAGTATTAAACTTTTCCAAAAAATGCTTTATTACCTTTGCTAAATTTAACATAAGCGATTTTCTCTGTTATTATTTGTTTGTCACCTAAAAGTATGCAGTGAATTAAGTTCATAATGAAACATTTTTAATATATTTTAGAAAAACTGTTATAATTCGTACAATTTTTAACTGATTTTAACAAATGAGGACTTTTTTGAAACAAAACAAAATAAACTTTTGAAATTTATAAACAACTGCTAAAGATTCCATAGAACTTCTTTAAGAAATTAAGCATTAAAGTTGAAAAATACTAACATTCTTAAACAAATATTAATTGACAACACTTTTATTAACTTTTACATTATTTCTTTGATTATTTGCAGGAATGGGAACAGAAAGCCATTAAAATGAAGGAAGAATACAACAAAGCTGTTAAGGAATACGAAGCTAATGGTGGTACTGATACTGGTGCCGGTAAGAAGCGCAAGAGCAAGGCCACCAAGCCCGTCAAGAAGGCCAAGAAGAAAGAAACCTCCGAAGAAGAAGAGGAAGAGGAGAGCGATTAAATTAATGCAAATAAATAACAACAACAACAAAAAACTTCAAAAAAAGAAAAACCTGCAAAATTATTTCGTTTTTTTTTTATTTTTTAATTTATACTAAAGTAAAAAAGAAAAACACAGATTAATTTATATGTTTAACTTACAGATATAAGTTTTAAACATTTTATAAATGTAAGCTTAAGTGGCATATATTTACAAAAAACAACAAAACAATTTATATACAAACGGAATAAATATATGCAATGAAAAAAATTATAAAAAAAACAACTACAAAAAAACACACTGAAAAAAATATTAAGTTAAATGCAATAAGTATAGGAAATATTAAAAACAAAAACCAACAAAACAAAAATTTCCAGTTTTATTTTTTATTATTATTTTTTTTTTTAATTATTTCCTCAACAAAACTCCCCCCGCCAACCTTCTTAAGTTCATTTTTATACAAAAACAAAAAAAAACACAAAACAAAAAAATATTTTCATCATTTGTTTTCTTTTTTTTTACTTTAATTTCGTTTTAAGTTAAATTGTATGTAAATTTATAATTATTTTCAAAAAATAATTACATTTTAAAAATCTTTAGTTTCAACTTAATTTTTAACATGTATGTGTATATGTTTATATACAATAAAACAAATTTAAAATAAAAATTATAAAAAATAACAAACAAATAAGAAATACAAAAAAATATTATAAAATACAAAAGAAAAAGCAACAACAGCATTTTATTTTATATTTTTCTTCTTTTTTTTCCTATTTAGTTTTTCATTTTCTCCTTTTTTTTCCAGTTTTTCTTAAAATCCTTTAATATTTATATTAAAATATACTAAATGGCTTGGTATAATATACATATATGTATGAGTATGTGTGAGTTTGTTAAAATCATTAAATTGTATTTAAAGAAATAAGAACATTTTTTTTAAACAAATTTCATGCATATTTTAAATATTATATTAAAACAAGATAAGAAAAAAATACAAATTTTTAACAAGAAAATGATAAAAAAAACAAAATAAAACAACAACCTTAACTTTAAATGTACATGTATTTGTAGATTGAGAAAAACTTTAAGAAATCATTAAAAGAAAATATAAAAAAAAAAAATCCCACAAAAAAAAATTTAAAAAAATATAAAAAATCAATTATATACATTTAAAAAAATATAAACCAAAAAAAATATTTAAAAAAACAAAATGAAAAATGTTGTTATTATTTCACAGAGATTTTGAATATTTAAAAAACAAAAACGAAATCATCCCAAATTAGAATATTTCAACGAATTTTGAATCACAATTTTAATACATACAACAGGGAAAGCTGGTTCAAAACTTAACAACAATAACAAACCAGGCATGGAAAATTTAAATTTTAAAACGGGAAAGTACAGTTTCAAAGTACTAAACAAATTTTCAGCTAGACTATGGCCTCTATTCTGCATTTCAATTTGAATCGAAATTTCCTCCGTTTGGAAACTTTTATATTCTAAATTTCGATTCGACTCTCGTAAAGCATTGCAACAAAATGGAAATGCTTCTTCTTTTTCTTACGATTCAGTTTTTTGTTGGAATACCTTTTTCGATCGTTGTGTAACTGAATGCGTAAACGTAATAGAAATGTGGAATAGGGAGACTAGACTATAGATTACGCTATAGACTAGACTACACTATAGACTATAGACTAGACTATAGACTAGACTATAGACTAGACTATTGACTAGACTATAGACTAGACTATAGAGTAGACTATAGACTAGACTATAGAGTAGACTATAGACTAGACTATAGACTAGACTATTGACTAGACTATAGACTAGACTATAGACTAGACTATAGACTAGACTATAGACTAGACTATAGACTAGACTATAGACTAGACTATAGACTAGACTATAGACTAGACTATAGACTAGACTATAGACTAGACTATAGACTAGACTATAGACTAGACTATAGACTAGAATATAGACTAGAATATAGATTAGACTATAGACTAGACTATAGACTAGAATATAGACTAGAATATAGATTAGACTATAGACTAGACTATAGATAGACTATAGATAGACTATAGACTAGACTATAGACTAGACTATAGACTAGACTAAAACTAAGTTATGATCAAAAGAACTGAATAACCTCACTTTTTTACTAAAATATTATTTTTGTGAAAAAATGTACGACATTACATATTGTAGTTATAGCTTTTATAAGTCGATAACTATTTTGAAAGTACTTCTTCTAAAATTTAGCAAAATCAAAATAAAATGATTAACTCATATCTTTTTCTATAAAAGTTGTGAACACTGTTTTGTATGTAATATATATAACAAAACTCCACAAAACCCAACACTAGTTCCTTCAATGTACTAATAAAACCAAAATGCAACTCTAAAAGTACTGAGTATTTGTTTATTTACTTTTAGTACTAAGTACCGGCAAACTAAAACAAACAATAACCAAGTACTGGATAACCAAATATTAAATGCTTCCTCAACCAAGCGGGTACAAATTTGCTATGCAAGTACAGTCAGTAGAATACTTTCAAAGTGAATTGATTTGTTGGTGTTATTTTTAAAGTTTTTCACAAGATAATTTAGTTTTTATCTAAAAAACAAATAAGCAATTACAAAGAAAACGTTTTAAACATTGTTTAAACACACAAAACCCAGTGACATTCTAGGTAAGAAAATTGTTAAAACACACACAGAAAACAAAATGAAAATCAAACAGCCTAATCATCCATCCCAAACATCGATTGATGTGCAAGCTGCGTGTAAGAACTAGACGACACAAGCGATGTATGCATGTCGCCTAGTTACTTCTTTTAGGGGTAAATTTTTAAATTTAATAATGCTTTTTGTAATAGAGTTTAATGTTGCAATTGTTGTAAAAGATTTTACTTTTGAATTTGTTTCATTTTTAATAAGTAAATTTGGTTATTTATGGCATTTTTTTCAAATGGCAAATTAAGAAATGTGTTTGGGTCATTTACATCAGCCAGCCATATTGATTTTTAACCGGTTTACTGTATGTAAAGTCGCTTTATTTTGCAAGCGATTTTATTTATAAATTTTGTTAATTTTCCGTCATTTAGTTTCTTTTATAATTAAAACAAAGCCGGCTTTGTTTTAATTTATGTTTTTAAGTTAAAAAAAAGCTTACTTTTTTGTATTTTACCTTTCTGTGCATTTTCTTTGTTTTTGTTTTGGCGCCATTTTTCAAATTGTTAGTGTTTTTTGTGAAAAGAAACGAGTGTGCAGGAAAATTGCCAAAAGTGAGAGAGAGAAGAGTGTTTAAAAGAGAGAACAAAAATTGTGCAAACAGAATTTAGTGTTGGAAAACGTTTTCTTATACATATATTGGCTGCAAAGTGTGTGATAATGTCCTTAGCATTTTAAAGTTTTAAGAAGTTTGTATATTTAGCCATTTTAATTGTTGTATTTATGAGTATTTGTTTAAAAAATTATAATATTTTTGTTATATTGCAAAAATTTACATTTTATAATGCAAATGACATGCGTTTTATAAAATCTTACCTTCGGATGATATACACGAAAAAATTTTTTGAGGAAACATTAGGGGGAGTACATTTTAAAAATTACAGAAAAACGTTCCATTACACAAATAATTTGCTATAATTTGCTCTTAAGTTACTTTATTATTCTGTTTATTTTAGTTATTGAACTAAGTATTTATATATAGAGGATTCCAATTAGATTAGTCTTCAAGAGGTTTTGATAGCTTAAAGTTTCGATGGTTAGGTTATGCAGACTGTACACTACAATGAGTATAGCTTTACTTGGGTGCAAATTGGTCCCTTTGTAATGCCCGAAGTGAAAATAAGATTCGTAAAGATACAAAAGCGATAAAGACAGCAATGAAAGATTTAAGATGGTTAGGTTATGCAGACACTACAACGAGTATAGCTTTATTTGGGTCCAAATTGGTCCCTTTGTAATGCCCGAAGTGAAAATAAGATTCATAAAGATACTAAAGCGATAAAGACCGCATTGAAATTATTAAGAAAAGAAGAATAAACTGAAATAGATAAAGTTGGTATGAAAAACATTGTGGTTTTAATTACACACGCATTTCGACGATCTTAAAAATGCAAGAATACGTTCAGGTTTAACAGTTGATAGATCAGAAAAGTAAGCCTGATAACGAATCGTTTCAAGAGCCAGGCAGTTACACAGAAGATGAGTAATTGTCTTCTCTACTTTTGACAACTTCTACAGAAATCATTGTATGAAAGATCAATGCGTCTTGCATGGTTTCGATAATTGCTTTAGTTTTAGTTAAATATAAAACTGATCTTGGTTCAAATTACCTTGTAAAGGATTGAATAAGCTTAAGCATTGAAATGAAGCTAAAAGGTAATGAATACCTTAGTTAATATCGAATTGCAGAACTAGATATATTAAACTAGGCTTGTTTTAAACTTTCCTATCGGAATGATTTCAATCCCGCAGTTATACCTTTAGATCTTTACAGATCTCTGTAGCTTATTTAATATCGAACGGCGGATATAGATACATTACTCTTGGCTTGTTTTATACTTTCCTATCGGGAAGATTTTAATCCCGTAGTTATTCCTTTAGATCTTTGCAAAACTCTGCAGTAGAAGTTATGATTGTTCGATGTAGATTCGGCAATCATGCAAGATGTTTTGATCTTTTATGGAATGACAAGTTATCCTTGGCTCATCTTCAATATAATTGGTCAGCTCTGTAAACTATAGGTCTCCAGATAATGATAAAGGTTATATTTCTATAATCTGTGGGATTCTTGAATTGGATTTGATTGTTCAATCCTACAATTCGATGATGTATTATTACTTCATCTATTCCCGGTCACTGTTGCTGTTTCTTACAGACTTTTTCAAAGTGTTCTTATGGAGCTAAGATGAGCTTCACAGATGCGAAAACTAACCTCACTTTAGGTTCTTGCATACTATTCATGGAACTAGATATTTCGTTATTACTTTTAAGAACTTATTCTCTTGAACTTTCCAGTAGGTTAGACATTGGTGTTGTAGTCTGGTAGACCGGAGGTTGTGGGTTCGATTCCCACCTGAGGCACTGGTTAAGCAGCGCACAACAGGCCCGATAGAGGCCTAGATATATTTCTTTGGATTTGATGTATATATGTGCATCCTGCTTTAAAACTAACTAACGTCCACTGCTAACTTATCATTTTTTTTCTGAGAATTGCTTGTAATCTTAATAATTTTAAACAGAAATCTCTGAGACAATACTAGTTCCCAAATCTTTCTAAAAGAAAACAAAAGTCATCGATAAAGAAAAACATTTTCCGATTCCATCTTCTTTAAAACTAGTTCCAAAAAGGACAACATCAAACAACATTAGCTCTTAAAGACTAAGTAATACATAAAAGAAAAGTCATCGATTAAAAAAACATGTTCCGATTCCATCTTGTTTCTTTAAAACTAGTTCCATAAAAGACAACATCAAACAAAAAAAATTGTTTTTAAAGACTAAGTAATATATAGAACGATTACTTTGACCTTAGTATGGAACCATTATCATAAGTTATAGAACTAGTAGAACTTTTGCTGTAATTTTCTTAAACATTATGTTTTCTATAAGTGATCTTCAAATTTCTAAACCATTTTCAATTTAAAGAACTTTTCTTATCTTATTTAGATCCTAATAAATCGTATTTAATAGTATTTATTAGTTAGATTTTAAAATATTTAAATAGAAAACCAAACTATTCCTAAAAAATGTTTGTTTAAACATGATTTTCTTTAATCTAAAGAAAATGCTTATCTCTAAACTATGAAAATAATTTTCATCACAGATTTTCTTGATATTTTCTTCTCTTTTATATAGTTTTACATGAACACACAATTTCTTATCTAAAATCAACAGTATAGATATCTGTTGGTTTTAGATTTATTTATATTTTATACCAGGTTTTATTTGTGTTTAAAAATTTATCCATTTTGTTTTGCTCGTTAAATTCTTTTGATAAAATAAAACTTCCAACTGTTATTGAACATAATAATAATAACAAAGAAAAATTTGGCGCCAAATTATCAAAGCGCAATTTTAAAAACAACTTTTCCCACAATTTTTATGTTTTGTAGGATTTTGAAAAAGAATTTTTTTTTCGAGCTAAACGCCATTGCTAGGAGCTAAAATAACACATTGTTTATAAATTTGTAAACATTTTTGAACATTTTGGCATGATACAACAAACTAACTAGTAATTTAGGAAAAGAAATTGTTACTTTTTCTAGAAATACTCTTTATTTTCTCTCTTATTTTGAATTTTTTTTTATAATTTTATAGAAGAATTATAATGTTTTCTATTTCAAAATGAAATAAAATGCCTGATGCATAAAACCCAGACTTAAATTGAAAATTTTTCTCTTCTTGTACAGCACAACCTCTTCATACAAAACATACGAAAGAAAACGAACAAAATTTATAATAATAATATATTTATTGTATACTTCATACAATACTCTGTATACTATTATGAGTTTCATTCGTTGATTTTTACATTAATTTATATATTTTACTACCTAACTCTGTGTATACAAGCAACCTTAAATCTACTCTGTAGATTCTTTATAGAGGAAAGAATATTTGCCTTATAACAAGTAGAGTAGAGTATAGAGGTAGAAAGAAATATTTTAATGGGAACAAAATTTCAAAGGCAAACGAAAACAGCAGCAGCAGCATCTGCTGTTTTAATATTGAATACTTTTTCCATACTACATACAACAAGGGTTCGTTCTTTTCACACAACATTTTATGTCTATAGTATAGTTTGCGTGTAGTCTCTAGCTGTTGGGGTATATTGTACATATACTTTATACAACATACATATAGTTTAGTTGCCTTTACTTTGACTGACTGCCTGCCTTGCTTTGCTTTGCTTGTGCCTTTTCTATATATGTGTTTGAGGATTTACACTGCGTTGTTCAAACGTTTGTTTGTGAGTTCTTTTTATAATACTACTACCACCATTTTTATTATTAGTATTTGCTTTAACAAAAATATACGTGGTTGTGTATTAACTCTGATGACTGGCCTGACTGTCTGCCTAACTGACTGCCTGCCTGCTTGTTTCTTGTGTGTATACAGGCAATTTTCCACTATACTTCTACTGTATTGCTTTGCTTAACAAGTCTCACACCTAAACGTTAAAAATTTTACTCTACAGTACAGTTGAAGTTAAGGATCTCAAGGAAACAGTTCTATTTAAATAATATTGCTTAGCAAAATTAAAAAAAAAAATTTGAACAATATTCTAAAAAAACAAAAATTGTTGATAAAAAGAAAAATTTTATAATTTTTCTTCTTTGCAACAATTAATTTTAAAAAAATTTAATAAAAAGTGAGTGTTAAAAAGGAATTTATAATTAAATTATAACAATTAAAAAAACAAGAAATTATAAAAGAAAATTTACAAAAAATTATTTTCAAATTAAAAAAAATAAATAATTAAATTGAAAAAAATTAAAATTAAATATTAAAAATATCTTGAAAATATGTTTTTAACTAAATAATTTATTAAAAAAACATAATTAAAAAAGAATTTTGTTTAAGAAAAAAAAAGAGCGCCAAATTTGAAAACCTTTGCTTTTGTATTAAAATAAAACTTGTTTATCATACAATTTGTTAAAGAAAAAAAGAGAAAATTTTCAAAATTCTCTTTAAAATTATTGATTTTGATAAAAATTAAAAGAAAATTATAAAAATAATAAAAATTTATAAATTTTCAATTCAAAATTTGTTTGAAATTTTTAAAAATTTCAAAATATATAGGTTTTCAATTTAAATTTCTCTTTGAAATTATTAATTTTGATAAAAATTAAAAAAAATTATAAAAACAATAAAAATTTATAAATTTCAATTCAAAATTTGTTTGAAATTTTTTAAATATTAAAGTTTTTAATTTAATTTTCTTTTTCAAATTATTAATTTTGATAAAAATTAAAAAAAAAATATAAAAAATTAAAATTTATAAATTTTCAATTCAAAATTTGTTTGAAATTTTTAAAATTTTTAAAATATATAAGTTTTCAATTTAAATTTCTTTTTGAAATTATTAATTTTGATAAAAATTAAGAGAAAATTATAAAAAATTAAAATTTTTAAATTTTCAATTCAAAATTTTTTTGAAATTTTTAAAATTTTCAAAATATTTAAGTTTTTAATTTAAAATTCTCTTTTAAAAAATTATTAATTTTGATAAAAATTTAACGAAAATTATAAAAAAATTAGAATTTATAAATTTTCAATTAAAAATTTGTTTAAAATCTTAAAAATTATCAAAATATTTAAGTTTTTAATTTAAATTTCTCTTAAAAATTATTAATGTTGATAAAAATTAAAAGAAAATTAAAATTTATAAATTTTCAATTCAAAATTTATTTGAAATCTTTAAAATTATCAAAATATATAAGTTTTCAATTAAAAATCTTTAAAATTTTTTAAATTTCTTATTAACAAAACATTTCAGTTTGTAAATTATAAAAAATAAGGAATTTGTTAAAAAAAAAATATTTAAAATTTTTTTAAATTGTTTTGGTTTTGTGAAGCAAAACTTTTATGGGAAATCCCAAACCAGTTTAAAATTTTCAAATTTTTGAAATTTTTAATATTCAAAACAATTTTGTGATAAATTTAAAGAAAAATTAAGAAATTTAACAAATTTTTAAACATTTATCTTAATTTTTAACAAATTTTGAAAGTAATTACAAAAACAAAGACAGCACTCTTCAAAAGAAACTAAATATACCTTTAGAATTTTAAAAAACAAAATTATTTAATTAAAAAGGACTTTGAAACATCAACGCCATTTATCGATCAACCTGCTTCATCTAAGCAGGATGGAACTGATAAACAATACCCATCTTAAGTTGTTTAGAAAGAAAAAGTTCTCTTTTTTATAAACAAAACATTTAAAATTCTATTTTTTTTTAATTAAAAAACAAATTTTTTTTATTCTTTTCTTCCTACAGAAACACACAAAAAGCTTTTCAACAGCTTCAAATTTTATAAATTTATAAAAAAAAAACTTCACACAAAACCAAACAAAAACACAATGACAGACAAACCAAAACGTCCTCTCTCCGCCTACATGATCTGGCTTAACTCTGCCCGCGAAGGTATTAAACGTGAACATCCCGGCATTAAGGTCACAGAAATCGCCAAAAAAGGCGGTGAAATATGGCGTGGCATGAAGGACAAATCGGTAAGTTTTATAACAACAAACATTTGAGCATTCTAAACCTCTTGCTCCTCCTCCCTGCATCTTTTTAACATGAAAACTAAAAATTAAACATTTTGTTCTGTTTTTGTTGTTGTTGTTTAGGAATGGGAAGCCAAAGCCGCCAAGGCCAAGGAAGATTATGAAGATGCTGTCAAAGAATTCGAGGCCAATGGTGGTAGTACAGCGAATGGTGGTGGTGCTGCCAAAAAACGTGGTAAGGCTGCTAAGAAAGTAGCGAAAAAGAGCAAGAAAGCCGATTCTGAAGAAGAGGAAGATGATGAGAGCGATTAAATTATATATAAATAAGTAAACAAACAAACACTCAAAAGAAATAAACAACAAAAACAATTCTCACAAGCAGCTGGCGCAGCAGCAGAGCCAACACACAACAAATTGTAAAAAAGAAAAACAACATTTTTTTTTCGCCCCCCCCCGCAAGAAAACATCAAGAAATTTGTTAGAAAAATTTACACTTTCCAACTTGTAACTTTTGTTTTGTTGCTGTTAAGTTAAGGAAAATTGTTGTTGTGTATTTACTGCCAAAATTCCCACCAAAATTTGTCAACTAACAAACACAAACACAAACCAACAGCTTAACAGCAGCTTAATACATAATTAATTAATTTTAAGATATTCTTAAAAAAAACAAAAACAAAAAACAAAAGCAACATATTCTTTTTATTATATTTGCAAGTTTAGTATTAAAAATAAGAGGTTTTGAATTATATAATAATATTAATAATTTCTAAAACTTATGCCAATCTTTAATTATTAATTTATCTTTTTTAAAACATTGTTAAACTTAATAAATTGGCCATTTGAAACAAAAAAAAACAAAAATTGTAAAACTGTGTAACACACAAACCTCTTATATATAATTTAAACAAACAAACAACAACAAAAAAAATAACGTTTTTTTCTTTTTCAAACATTTTTTGTACAAATCATAAAAAAAAATTAATTTAATTTTAATTAAAAAAAAACTAAAAAATATATTAAAAAAAATCCTCCAAAAACAATTAAACAAAAATTTTATTTCTTTATCTTCAACACAAACACAAAAGTTTTCAAACTTAAAAAAATTAGCAAACTGTGCAGCTGCTTGTTTTCTTTTTTTTATATATATAAATATATAAATTAAAATATAAATATTTAGTATATTTAATAATTCTTCTTTTTGTATAGAAAAGAAAAACAAAAAACAAAAACAAAGTTGTGTAAAAGTCTTGTTAAAACGGTATTGCATTTCTAATTCTTAAGATTGAACAAAATTCTTTTAGAGGAGAGCCAGAAAAACAAACAAACAAAATCATCTAGTATTGTTATATTCTAATAATCTTTTAAAACAGATATTACAAAAAAAATCACACACTTATTTGTTTGTTTTGCAAATTTTTATCACTTACAAATTGACAATTTTTTTTTTTTTAGTTTTCTCTAAACAAAAACCTTTTTTTCATGTTTTAAATGAATTTTAAGAATTTATACAAAATTTAAGTTTTATTTTCCACACAAAAATTCCATTTCATTTACTTATTGAAATTTTTGAAACTCTTGTCTTGTGTACATCTTTTTGTTTTCATAAATTTCTTTAAGTTCTTCTTCATATTTCACCTTTTTTTTATAATTTGATTTTCTTCCTTTTTTCCCAGTTTTTTTTTTAATACATTATTTAATACACATGCAAACACATACATAAAAACAAAGTCGTTTAGTCATTGAAAAGAAAGAAACAAACAAATTATAAATGTATTAATATAATATTAACAAATTAATTAAAACGAAGGAAAGAGATAAATAAAAAAAAACTTTATAAAAATAAATAAGAAAATATAAAAAATAATATCTTAAAAAGTGTTTTTGTTATTTGGGAGGTAATACAGCCGGAACATAAAATCGCTACTTCAGACTATAAAACATAGCACTACTATTCTATAGCCAATACATAAGTCTACGCACTAGGCAACAAGCTATTCTATGAAAATACCCGAGTCACAAACTAAACAGCAAACTAGTCTATACACTAGACAGTAATGGAGTCTATAGTCTTTATACTAGTCTTCATACTAGACAGTAAACTAATATATAGGCCAGACAATTAGCTAGTCTATAGAATAGACAGTAAGCTAACTTATAGACTAGACAGTAAGCTAGTCTATAGACTAGACAGTAAGCTAGTCTATAGACTAGACAGTAAGCTAGTTTATAGATTAGACAGTAAGCTAGTTTATAGACTAGACAGTAAGCTAGTCTATAGACTAGACAGTAAGCTAGTCTATAGACTAGACAGTAAGCTAGTCTATAGACAAGACAGTAAGCTAGTCTATAGACTAGACAGTAAGCTAGTCTATAGACTAGACAGTAAGCTAGTCTATAGACTAGACAGTAAATTAGTCTATAGACTAGACAGTAAGCTAGTCTATAGACTAGACAGTAAACTAGTCTATAGACTAGACAGTAAGCTAGTCTATAGACTAGACAGTAAGCTAGTCTATAGACTAGACAGTAAGCTAGTCTATAGACTAGACAGTAAGCTAGTCTATAGACTAAATAGTAAGATAGTCTGTAGACTAGACAGTAAGCTAGTCTATAGACTAGACAGTAAGCTAGTCTATGGACTAGACAGTAAGCTAGTCTATAGACTAGACAGTAAGCTAGTCTATAGACTAGACAGTAAGTTAGTCTATAGACTAGACAGTAAGTTAGTCTATAGACTATACAGTAAGCTAGTCTATAGACTAGACAGTAAGCTAGTCTATAGACTAGACAGTGAGTTAGTCTATAGACTAGACAGTAAGTTAGTCTATAGACCAGACAGTATGCTGGTCTATAGACTTGACAGTAAGCTAGTCTATAGACTAGACAGTAAGCTAGTCTATAGACTAGACAGTAAGCTAGTCTATAGACTAGATAGTAAGCTAGTCTATAGACTAGACTAGACAGTAAGCTAGTCTATAGACTAGATTAGGCAGTAAGCTAGTCTATAGTCTAGGCAGTAAGCTAGTCTATAGACTAGACTAGAGAGTATGCTAGTCTATAGACTAGACAGTAAGCTAGTTTTATCTATTTTTTAAAGTTTGCACACTTTAAACTGGAATCCGCTGAAGTACTCAATGTTCATATGGGAAATTGAGGCTCCTGCTTTCGATAATTCATCAGCAGTTCTCATGTCTCCGTATCCAAACGAGTAAGCCTTTTAAATGACGAGGAAGAGGAAGAATCTATCGAACATCTTGTCTGCGCTAGCAGACATTCTATTTATATATCTAGGAAAGCGACTATTTGACGATTTGCCTGAACTATCCAGTCTTAGGCACCAATAACTGTGCCTTTATCAGTCACAGTTATTGGTTTTTAAGACCACCAAGCCTTACTTAACCAAGGCACTTATAAGTCTACAGAGACATACCTTCTATCTCCTCCTCTACTTATATCTTAACTCTTCATTACTCTCAGTATTTAATTCTATACTTACTCTACGCCTCTCTTATGGCTAAACCCTAAAACTCTCCCTTTTCCTTCTCTATTATCTTCACATGTATCACAAAGGGACCAACAAGACCCAAATGTGCGTCTTTTCAGCCAGAATACCTAACCTAAGCCTTTTAAATGTCTCACAAAGCTGCTTTAGAATGCCAGCATTTCTAAACTAATCGCGACGTTGTGTATACATCTCTCAGGAATTTAACTGCTGACAGATTTAAATATCTCTATTTAATATTGTGTAATACCGAGATAATAAAATAAAGATAATAAAAAGTTTCTCTTGAGGTGGACGTGCTAGTTAGAGGTACGAAACTTGTCTAAGATGATAGGGATAGACAAGTGAAACTTCTTATTAACCCTATTCTGCATTTTAAAAACGTTTCCGAAATTACGCAGCGCTTGCAAATTGGTATTGGAAATTTGTCTTTACGACTGTTTGAATTCTGTATTCTGCATTACGATCGTACTAACATTTCTGTAAGTTGTTATTTTAGTGACAGAGCTTCGAATCGAAATGCAGAATTCAAAAGGAGCCAAATGGAGAAAATTTCGTTTCGAGTTGACTGGATAAGAGCACTTTCGAGTTGTCTGGATAAGAGCAGTCTAAAGATTTTAACAAGGATGCGAAGATATAGAGAAACTAAAGACGTATGATCACTTAACACACCGGTGTTCTAGAATTCGGAACCTCAGATTAAAATGATTGGTAAATAGGTTCTTTGACATTCATTTTTTGACTAAGTTTTATGGGGAAATTAAGATTTTGGAACAATTCTTTCTTACGAACATTGTTTTCTTAAAACTTTCAATATGAAACGCCTTAGGAATGAGCCTGTTTTCATCACTCTCTCCCCTCTTCTTAAGATCTTTTTATAGACTTCACTTTCGTGAGAAGGGTATATATAAGTTTGTCATTCCGTTTGTAATTTTTATAATATAATTTTCCGACCCTATAACGTATATTCTGGATCCTTATAGATAGCGGTGTAGATTAAGCCATGTCCGTCTGTCTGTCTGTATGTTTGTTGAAATCAGTTTTTAGAGGACCCCAGATATCGGCGAGATCCGAATCGATTCTAGAGCAGCGGAGCAAGAGTAGCAGAGGAGTGTTGAAATAAAGTATGTGGAGCCTGGCTTAAGTTAAAAGCCATAAAAGGGAACTTTTTGGTGCATTTTCATTTTTCAAAATTCAAAAAGTAATTTTCTATAATATTGAACCTAGAAACATGGGATTAAGTACGTAGGGTATGAATTAGGTGAGAAACCATAAAAGGGACATTTTCAGTACTTTTTCGTTTTTCAAAAGGTACTTTTTGAATATTATATAATATTGTACCAAGGAACATGAAATTAAGTATGTAGAGTCTGAATAAGGTGAGAACCCATAAAAGGGAACTTTTGGGTACTTTTTCGTACTCTTTTGAATCTTCCATAATATTGAATCGAGAAATATGAAATTAAGCATTTTCTCTATCTTGTGATCTCCACACTGTACGGGAAGGGAATCACAAATGACTTTTTGAACTTTATTTCTTGTGTGAATGGGCCTGTTTTCATCACTCTCTTAACTGTACTTATTTTTTGTTTTCTTTTAGTATTTTCTCATTTTTGAGATTTTAACACTCTACGAAGGAAAGCACAGGGGACTTTTTGATCTCCGAGTGGAGTTAGATCTCCTTAACCTAAACTTAGAAGTAATAACTATTTAAACGTATCACTAAGATATAAGACAGCTTTGTGATTTCAAAGAGAACTGACCAAGCAGCCTGTACATTTCCCTATTAATTTCTAATGAAATGAATGGAATGTTTGCATACCATTAAAAAACTTTGTTATTGTTTTAAATGTTTTTCTTTATTCTGTTTACTAACTTTAATCTTATTATTGGTGTGTTATACTGAAAACGTGGTTTTATATCTTTTGTTTTTTTTTTAATTTTTAGTGTATTTTTTTTATTAGAGATTTACAAAAGTAAATCTTGTTAATTATATAGATTGAAATCATTTGAAATATATTCACAAAACAATGTCACACAATTACATAAAGTCATTAAGCTTATAAACTAAAACAGACACATGAGTGATTTAACAATTGATTTAATTTATAAAAAAAAACGAATTTTTAACGAAATTATTGTGCTTTTTTTCGAAAAATATTATAATTTTAATTAAGAAAAAACAACAGATTTGTTCAATTTACAATCGGTGTTGTACGCTTGTATAGTAGTATGTCGTATTTTTTATTGCCGGTTCACACTAGGAAACTTTTTTTTTTTTGGGAAACTTTTGATTTTGCATGAGAGAGAAAAAGAAAGAATATCATTCATTTAGGGAAACTTTTGATTTTGCATGAGAGAGAAAAAGAATATCATTCATTTAGGGAAACTTTTGATTTTGCGTGAGAAAGAGAAAGAATATCATTCATCTCTCTGGCGGTACCGAGTTTCTTCTCATTCGTACAACAACAAATAAACGCAATTAATACGTAGTTTCTGAAACAAAAGTTTCTTTTTGTTAAGGAAACTTCAAAAAAGAATTAAGAAAAAGTTTCTCAACAAAAGTTTGCTAGTGTGGACCAGGTCTAAGGAAACTTTAAAAGAGAATTATGAAGAAGTTTCCTAGTGTAGACGAGGTCTTATTGTTTCAAAAAATTTTATTTGAAAAAATGTTTATGACATACAACACTACAACGATACGACATCGATTGTGAATTGTACAATTATTTAGTATTAATGTTTTTAATTAATCTTTGTTCTATTTTATAATAATATATTTAAACATAAAAAATTAATTAATTTAAAGTAATTTACAGTTTTATTTTTTTAATTTTATTTTTATATATAAACTTCATTGTATTTTATATGTAAAACTAAAGGAGTTTTGTTTTATGTACGTAAAGTGTTATATTAGGGTGGTGTAGAATTTGTTTTCGTATTATTTAATTGTAAATATTATAAAGCATAGAAAATATAATTCCTTAGCTTGAATATACATTTCAAATTCGCCATAGATTTTAATTTAAAACTTAACGAAAAACAAGGTTAAAGGAAAACTCTTGATAATTTGTTTAATTATTTAAATAGTTTGTTTATCTTTTTAATGAGATACACACATGCAAAACTAACTACGAAAAATAATCTTAAATGATCAGCAACACTGTTCTCTGTGTTCTCTAACCTTTAAGGTTTAACTTAAACAAAAATAAACAGAAAAAAATGCAAAAAATAGAAAACTATATAAGGTTTACAAGGATGTTTTCCTGCTAAAATGCAAAACCCATAAATAAACTTTTTACCCCCTCTCTTTTCAATAATGATTTCTTTTACTCAACATGTTGTTATTGTATTCAGAGTATAATGTGTGGTATTCATGTCCATGTATAATAATCTTCTATATAAAAGACCAGGCACCTTCTTGAAAAAAACTGACCCTTAGTAAAAAAAATGCTTATCTTTCTGTCATAACTTTTGCACCTCTTTCTTTATACATATAATCCTTTGTGTTCTATAACTTCAGCACATATACTCCTCTTCCTCTACTATATGTCACTCATTAAACACTCTTTAATCTATTACTAATTACTCAATTCTTTTTCTTGTTTTGTATTGTTACTATTTTTTTTTTTTAATTACGATTTAGCCAAACAATTGCTTTCAATACAAAATATGCCAAACCTAAACAGTAGACAATTTTTTCACGTTGTAAACGCTGTTCGTTGCCAATTTCTATATTCAATACTCTACGATTTAATTTGGCCAGTTGACGTCTTAAATATAAGATTTCCTCATGAGGTGTTAAATCTCCCATTGGTGTACCCTCACGATGACTGATCATGGAAGTATCATTTGGATTATAAATCAAGGTCTGCGAACGTTTGCTTGCACCACCTGTTGTCAACTGTAAAAAAAAAGAAAATAAAATATTAAAAAAAAAAATAAATGCAAATTTTGTATAAGAATTTATGGAATAAAATTTGGCGAAAAAAAAATCGGCAGTACCTCAAAATTTCTGAGCACCATTGCTCTTTTTAAAAAAAATCTGCTTATTTTGTAGTTTAATATAAGGATGTAATAGTTATAAATATATTTATATATATATGAGTATTTTGTATGACAGATACTAAATAAAATCTTGATTTTTCTTTTTAATTGGCAAATTATCAAAATAAATTTGAAATATTTATAAAAAGCAAAACACAAATAAATAGTTTGGTTGCCTAGTTATTTTAATATAAAATACATTTCTAACACTGCGCGTTTCTATAGGCTTTTCATGAGTATTTCTCTTCATAAATAAAAATCTCTTTTATACTTATATTCATTTAATTGTAAAGTTTTTGAACCAATCAATGACTTCACATCCATAAACATATACAATAATCTAAGGCAAAGACTAGTTTATAGACTATACTCCAGACTAATCAAAATAATGTTTAATTGACTTTTCTTTTCTGTAAAGTCTATATTAGTCTATAAACTAGTTTACAGACTAGTCCATAGACTAATCAATAGAATAATCCATGTGATATAAAATAGACTAGACAGTAGAATAGTTTATAGGCTAGTAAAGTCAACAGATTGATCTGTAGTTATATCCATAGACTTGAATAGTCAATAAACTAGTTCATAGATTAAAAAAATAAACTAGTGTCGTGGTCGGTTTCAGAAGCTCGTCTTCGTCAATCACTTCGCCCTGACTATCAAATAGATTCCCAAGCAAGTTCCTGCTTAATTGGACGTCCATGTGATCGTCAGAGTTTGTGAAATCGTGTACCTTTTCTCCGTCCGTGCTTACGGGTTTGGGGTCTAGTTTGTCGTCAGGTTCGGAGGCCTTGACTACCTTCCAGTTATGGGTAGATAGGTCAGGGTTTGCACTTTGAAGGTACAACAGAATAGCCTCTGGTTCCCCTTCGAGGAATCTCACTGACCGAAATCACATTTAGTTTCGCGACGGGCCACACTTTCCCTAGTTACGTCACTACTAGTTTAAGCAGGTTTGCTGAGCGTTCGTTGGTGCACGCTAGCAGTTCTATGTGGCCTTGTTACCAGTTAGCATCATCATTTTGGGGAGATGGACCGGGATTTTCCTTGAGAATTTTTCAATACATGTCCAAAATTTTTTGACGAATTATGACCCATTTGTCCTGGGAGATAGCTCCGTCATTAATAATTCTGTCAACAATGGCCCTAACTAACGGTTCTTAGCAACTTCTCTGTAGGGTCATCCTTTTGCGAAGATGGACTGGGATTCTCCTTGAGAATTTTCCAATACATCTCCAGCATTTTTTGACAAATTATCACCCATTTGTCCTGGGAGATAGCTCCGTTATTAACACTTTTGTCAACAATGGCTCTAACTAGCGGGTTCTTAGCAACTTCGCTGTAGGGTCTGTTGACTATACGAATCTCAAATTGCTTCGGCTGTGGGACTGCCTGGAGAGCACGTTCTTCCTCCGATCTCTTCCTCCGACAGATGTAGCTTGATCCGCTACATCTGAGGTTTTTGGAAGATCAGAACACTCCGTGTCGTGCCGTGTCGACCGACTTAATTCCAACCCGCTCGATACAGGTGTAATTCGGAGAACATAAACTGATTTCTTTCGTAGAGTATGAAGATCGAAATATAGGGTGAAAGATTGAAGAAATAGGAAAATAATAATTTCGCAAATATAACGGGTAAATAGGTTAGGTTAACCGAGAATGCCGAGAACACGAGATATTCTAGGATAACGCAAATATGGGTCCTTGGACATAGTAATTGTCAGGGAAACTGTATAGCTGACGAACTTAAGAGGAATGGTGCGATAAGAGGAGAAGATGGTATCTTTCTCACTAACTGTAAGCCACTGGTTCAGACCGAACTATATGAAATGGCTAAACTCAGATGGTTCAGTAAAACCACTTGTCTCAATTCGAGATCAATTTGGCCTCTATACAATGGTCCCAGGTCAAGCTTAATATTAAGCTTTCACAGGAAACAGATAAGAATGCTGATATTATTACACTGTACTATTATCAATCTCGCCAAACGAATGGGAAAACATATAACAATATTTAGGGATAGGCCTAAAGAATATTTCTTATTTAAGATCCCTGTCAGAATACGTAGACTGCGCTATTGTCCAGTCTTGTGCAACATTGCTTATCCTGCAATTTCCCAGTATATAGTCCGGCAATACCCCGTTAAGATCCCTAACAAAATTCTTAGACTACTCTTATCCAGTCCTATAAGAATCTCAGTAGATTTCATCCTTGCTATATTGCAATCCCTTCTACTATTCCACGACCGTTTAAATATGTTATGGATTCTATCGAATATCAACCTCTAAAAGTGACAGATTTGTGGTTTTATTCTTTTATCCCAATCATTTATATCAAGATTCGAACCTAATTCTGCTAGTTTATCTGCAACATCATTACCATGCAGTATTCCGGCATCCAACACAATCTAATAGTGAAGTGTTCTACAATGCACATTAGTTAAAAATTTCATTAGAGGTATGTCCACAAGTGAGCATTGCAAATCATACGTAATTTATTTCATACAAAATTGTGAATCATTTGGTTTCCTTCTGAGATGTGTTAAACAGATGTTATTTTCATTGTTTAATTATAGTTTTTAGTAGAAAAAAGGCTAGTTCTCTACTGGACTTTTACTGTTCATGCGAGTAGCAAAAGATCTGGGGACAATTAGGTATATAATTTTCACATCTTCTCCGTAACTGTCTAGACCTGAAATCAAACTCTGGGACATACCTATTTCAACGATCTATCTGACAAATCTTCACACTTATTCTCTATTTAACAAAACGTTTATTGTATCTGTTTTCTCATAAATTTTTTTCAAATCCACCTTTCTTTCCACTTTCTCTATTTTTCTTTTTTAACAGGAATGAACTTTGGACCTGTTTAAACTTAACCTATAACACCTAAACTGCAGCGATTTGAAAGAGTTTTTTTAAAAACAGTCACCAATTTCTTAAAACTATCATCGGTACCAAGTCTTTAAGTTAGGTTGCTTTTGTAGATCTTTCCTGACTTTATCTTTTTTCTTAGTGTTTCTCTATGCGTTTTTGTAATCGATGATCTTTTGAAAAACATTCGAACTATGATATTCATTTGCAAAGAATCTTAACATCAGTAATAATATGACTAAGAATTTCTTATCTGTAAAACCACACTTGTTTCATTGTGATTTTTAGAATAAAAACAGAGGTAATTTATTAAAGGCAATCATTGTTTACCCATAATGAGTTGTATAAAACATGTGGACAAATGTTTATTTCCATACAAAAAAGAAAAAAAAAACAACAAAAAGAATTGAAGTGGAATTTTTTTAAAGTTGGAGTGTTTTGCAAAATATTTGTATATCCGTATTGTCACCTCAAAATCGAATGTATCAAATGTCTAATACCACAACAGTGGAACTCTGGGTCATAAACAAAGCAGTATATTAAGCAATCTTTATTTCTTTAGCGATCTAGAAATAATCCAGAATAATGGTTGGCTATAACGGATGTATCTACTAAATAAGAAGTCAAAATAGTGTACTGTCTAGTCTTGTTATCTTAGTCGTCATATTGTTACGCGCAATGCATTTCTCAGTTGGACTTTATAGTCTTTCGCAACGATATGCGATCCACTAAATGTCGATCATTCAATCCCTTTGCAATAGTACACTAAATGCACCCACCTGATTAGAGAAAAACTACTTCACAAGAATACAAATCTTCTTCATTTTCTTCAATTTTCCCAGTAGAAACACCAGTAAAGATTTCCACGACAATTGGATCTTCGCTCCGGAATAACCCGATTCTCAAGATTGTCAACTCGGCAACAGCTGTATCAACCGAAGTTTTTCCCCAGGGAAAAACATCAAGTTACAGCCAACCTGTTACAACAACAACAACAACAGCGTTCCCACGGCAATCAGTTCTTCGCAGCGGAACGTATCGGAGTTCAACGAGCAAGGATTGTCAACCCAGCCAAAAAAAAAACTTATAAAATATCTTGTCTACAAAAACCGATAGACTAATAATCTCTACCAGAGATGTTCGAACAAACGAAATATAATAGTTGAAAACATCGGATATCTGTTATATTGTTTTTAATAATGCTATGCCAAATGACATTAAAAATTACAAAATAAAAGAAAAACAATAATGTGGGTCAAGCACAACAAATTGTATAGGGGATGTTAGGAGGATTTAGTTTAACAAATCAATTTTCTTATCTAACAAACAAACAAAAAACTAACTATTGTTTCTAACACCTAAATTTAGTTAAAAGAAACATTTGTTATCAATTTAACTAAATTCTGTCAAGTGGAATTGAATGGCACATGCATTTCTTTAACGATAATCATAAGAAGTTGAACTAAACTATATTCCATAACATACCTGTGAATCGGATTCTACTGAATTAGCATCATTCGTATGAAAGCCCACCACAGCATTTGAAATGCCATTTGCCCTCACATAGGGGGGTGGACGTTCAACGTCGTCATCATCGAAATCATCATCGTCCAGGTCATCGCCATTCTGCATTTTATTCGGTGAACTCTCCTCGGAGGCTGTGGGAAAGTGATGATCATTTAGAGTTATGGTACGTGGAGGTGTCTGTACTCGTACGAAACCCGAAGGATTTTTGGGTAAAATAGAATTTTCCAATTGTATTTCACGCGGTGCCGAACGTGTTTCGAGATGTTGATTATGGCCCAAAACCACTATGCGATCTGGTACATTCATATCGATTTTATCGTGATAATTCCATGAGTTAATCATGCCATTTTGATTGGACAGCAAAAGGTCTTCGTCGGAGTATTCACCCGTAGCCTTAATACGCTTGGGAACACGCATTTTGTCATTTATTTCATGGGCGAATTTGGCTTCATTGTAAATATCTTCATCCAGACCATTAAACATGCGGGTGGGCGATTGTGGAGTAACCATTTTCTATTTGCTCTTATGTTTTTGTATTGTTTAGTAACTTTTTATTCAATTAAAAAATTCTTCTTTGGTTATTGAACTAAAACGTATTTTGTCGTTTTTTGTGTTGTATTCTATTTATTTCTTTCTTACTATTTTGTAATGTTTTCAAAATACGCATACACAAAGTGGAAATGTTTTCAATGCATCCCCAATTAGGAGCCGACAATACAACAAGAAAGTGTTCGTTGCCAAAAAAATATGAAATTTTTCCCGTTTAGAAGTAGGAAGAGAATGAAATGAAACAAAAAAAGAAAACTTGATAATTTAACGTATTGCACAACAAATTTAAACGCTCTTTCTTATGGAAATAGTTTAAGTGACATTTTCTTTGTTTATTTATTTTCATTATAAATAACTTTACTTACATTTTCTATGACAAATTATATTTTTTCCTTTTATTTTTACATAAAAATACAGACAGAAGTTATTTTTTTTTGTCTCTTTTACAGCTTTGCAGCTGTCATTTGGATTCTTTTGCAGACGACAAAAAAATCTTCTGCAAACAAAAACAAAAAAAAAAACGCATACAGAGTTGTTTATTTTAGTAGGATGTGATAATTATAAACGGTTATTTAAAAACAAAGGCAGACATATGAAAGAGTTAATTTATTAGTAGAGAAGGAATTTTATTTATTTATTATTTAGTATAAGTTGTGGCAATAAAAAATATTCGCTTCATTATTACATCAAATTTTTTTGGAAACGATATTAATTTTCAACTAATTGTTTACACATTATTTTTTATTTGTATTGGTAACATATTTTTAGATTATATATACATTTATTCAATATCTTCTTTATTCATGACACACGTTTTAATGATTGTTTTAATTTCTAATGTTCTGCTTACAAATAATTATTATAATGGGTCAAAAAAAAAACAATAATTATCTATAAACCAAAATCAAAATTTAACAAGTAAGAGTGCTATATTCGGCTGTGCCGAATCTTATATACCATTCAACATAGTGTATTTTAAACATCTTTCATAAATTTTAAATTTTTTCCCTACTACATTATTATTACATCAAAAGCTAAACAAAAAGAACAACAACAACGCTAAACGAAATAAAACACAAAATACAAAAGGCATCTAAACCAACAGACATCTAAACATACATAACGAAAAACACAGAAAATCAAAAATAACAACGCAATGACGCCAACAGCATCCAAACCAAGGGTGCCCAAGCCATATGCGCTTGGTACTCTTTTGTTTTTTTAAATGCGCTTAGCTATAGACAGTGTGTTTTCTATACACTTATATGCGCTTAACACTAGCAATACGTTGTTGTTGTTCTTAACAGTATACAAGCAAGAGTAAAACAACAACACTTTCGTATTCATTGCTGGTAAACATTGACGAGACGTAGATTTTGTTTTTGTTTATCGTAAAAAAATTGTTTTAAAAAGTACTTGGAAAAAAATTGTGTTAGTTTTAAATTTCAAACTTACATTATTCACATAAAAATTATTGTACAATAACTCACAATCTACTCTCATATAATTGAAAACGTTTTAAATACTTCTTTCTATTCATTAAAAAATATATTTGCAAAACAAAAGGAAAAATTATTTTATTTTAACAAAAAATGCAAATCATATTTTTTTGTATGTTTGGATTCCAAACATACAAAAAATACACAGCTGAATAAAACCAAATACATCTACACACACACGTGTACATCTTTTTCTCTATACAGTGTTGTTGTTGCTTTTTTTAACAATTTTTTGTATGAAATTTTCAGAGGTTGTCTCGGATTTTTGCTCATATCTCCGTTATTTACCGACCGATTTCGCTGATTTTAAATAGCGATCTTCTCGAAAGCATGTCTAATAGAATTATTGAAGATTCGGATCTCGCCGATATCTTGGGTCCTCTAAAAACTGATTTCAATACTCTGTTATTTTTGTTTTTTTTTTCATAAAACTTAAAAAATATCTATTATATATCAGAAATTGCGTATATATAATTTTTAAGATGAAAGTACAAAACAAACGAACAATAAAGGAAAAATATTTCAAAAAATACAACAAAAAATTTTGGCTCCCATATTTATATAAGTTTAATAAAGTTAATGATGGTTTATTGTTGGAAGTTTTTATGGAAAATGTGCGTAATAAACCTAAACTAAGCAATTAATATATTTATGAATACGGGGATTGATTTTTACGCTTAAAATGATGCGATTCAAAGCGTGAAATGCCTTGCCGCGTCAACAATAGTCATTATTTACAATCCCTGGATAAAAGATTATAGGCCGTCTAAGGTTTAAAATTTTAGGCGGCGGTTTTGTTATTTTCCGGCGGCTAGGCATAATTGAACCGGCGCAGGTCTCTGTTATCGGCTTGGCTTGTTTGTCGGGCGACATAAAAATAGTTTTTCTTGACGAAAAAGTGGCAAAATTAAATTAAAAACAAAAAAATAATAAAAAATACGAAAAACATCTATGTGAAAAAAAAATAAAGTGAAATATAAATAATTTTTTTAAAGGTGAGTATAAAAACATAAGTTTAAACACAAAAAACAACAAAAACTTGGGTGGCAAGAGTACAGTCGAGACGCTTTAGGCGGGAAAATACAAATAGAAAAAAAAATTCCGTAAACCCAAGTGAACCTTAAACAGAAATAGACGCAAGCGATATGTCTATAAATAAATAATTAAGATAAAAATTAAATAAAAAAGGTAGTGAAAAATCAAGTGTGTGCTTTTATTTGCAGTTGAAAACAAAAAGAATCGTAATCAAGTGAATATGGACAAACCACGACGTACAACACGAGGTCGACCTACAAAAGATGCAGAATCAGTGCCAACTAAAACAAGCACAAAAACAGCTATTCCTGTGGCAACTGCCTCTACCGGCAGCTCGGTGGGGGGTAGAAGAAGTGCGGCCATAAGTAACGCTTCGACAACAAGTACTGATTCTTCAGTATCAACACGCAGAGCATCACCAGGACGCACTACTAGATCCTCACCCTCTAGAAGAGCATCACCGGCACGTACACGCACTTCACCGGCTAGAACTCGAACCTCACCGGCTAGAACTCGTACTTCACCGGTGCGCAGATCTTCAAGACCACGTTCAACAATACCCACTGTACAGCCAGCTGCAGTCGCAGCGCCACCAACTCTAGCCTCAACAAAGGAAGAAGCTGAGGTAAATACATTACAATATTTATATAAAAAAGAAAAACTTGTTTATTTATAAATAATTGTTGTTGCTTATGTACTTAGTGTGTGCTAGCTAGTATTAGACGTAAAACTAGTTTTTTTTTGTTCATGCCATATTTGTAAAACATTTTTGTAGAAAATGTTTATTTGCAAAAAAATAGTAATATATGGCACACGCGATGAAATAGAATTAAATGCACATGAAATGTAAAAAAATATAAAAAGTGAAACTAGGGTTACTGTGTGCCTTTGGCAAATGTATGTATTTATGACTGTATATTTTATTCATAAATCACACTACAGATTCTTTGAAGATAATTTAATAAAATTTAGTTTGTTGCCTTTTATTGAGACAAAATATTTGTACTTAAATGATAAAGAATACACTTTTATTATTTGTTTATAAAATCTTTAACAATCATTGTCTAAAATATTAATCCAAAACTGTTGTTTATTAGTATTAATTTCTCCAATACTTGCCTTATCTCTCATTAATATTTACTTATTATGATAAGAGTGTTGTGTGTTTTGCTTAAAGAAAAAAACGAGACATTGTTTTTTATAGCTAAATGTTTCAATTCATTGTATTATTGTTAAGATAAGCGTATAATGATTGTGTTTAAAAAAAGGTTAAGGAAGGTTCAGTAATCTTTTATTTGAGAAGGTATGAATATATGACTTCACTTGTATTTATTTTTTCTGGAGAGCTTTGTTATCTGTGTTTTACTATCTTTTAATAACTTTTGGATAGGATGTTTTTTATAAACTATTAATAAAATTATAAATAGTTATTATAAGGTGTTGCAACTACATGCAAAAGACTCTATTTGCGTATGAATTTCTATGACATTCATTATGAAATTCCTCAGCTTCTGTGTGGCACTAGTTTCACCAGAGGAGTCACTTGACAACTTCAAAAGACCCTCCACGTCTAAGTCGGTCAGTATCTGTCCTTCAGACATGGTGGTCAGTAAGGGTAACGTCACCGTCCTCCCATGTACTGTCCAACTCCCCATTATCCTTGTTGACCGTGACGTCCGGATTGTCTTTCCCTAACAGGTCGACCACCCCTTCCTTTTGTATTTGGTTTCTCTATTTTGAATTCCACGAGTATACACGTACAGACGGTCGATCCACGCAGTGACGGCGTACGTTACAACAGCGATTTACCATGACGCTGAGGGGAGCTGTTAGCAACTAGCCTCTTTATGCTCTGACTAGACATCTGCTACCACTCACCTTGACTTTTAAAGTGCCTATATAACGCTATGTCTAACGGTAAAGCCTTTACTGCTCAAAGAGCCAAATCGAATAAAATAGCGTATTATCTATGTCTATGTATGATAGAAGGAAGTAGGATTGACAGACACATACCAAAATCAATATCTTGACAAGAAGAGTAACCTTTAGTTATACACTTCTTTGAAATTATAATTTCCTGTGGCTGGGTTAAGCTATAGTCACGATGTGTACTTAAGCCCTCGCATCACGACAAGATAGTTACCATTGGCAAAGGAAAAAAGTAAGTCAAATGTGTAGATACAGTTCTCCCAGTGAGAGGGCAGTTACAAATGTATAACAAGTGTGGGAATGCAGTCTCAAATGTATAACCCGACCAATGATGTTTAAAAAGAATGTCTTTTTAGGGATTAATAATGTCCGGCTTACCGATTTTCGAAGCTGTGGGTAAATTGTATTTTACTGGTGTTCAGGTTAGTCAGCTTTGATCAATCTGCAAGTTACAAGAGCAACATAAACCGCAAGTAATTAACCCAAGCTAATCTCGAGGAGTTACATCACACGTAAATGTGCTGAAGTTCTACAACAGAAGTAGTTGAGTAGAAATATGTTATTTACAAAACAGGGGCTTAGAGTTTTAGAACACTATCGCTCCACCAACTAAAGTTTTATAACCGAATCCAGCTGTGTGTGAATTGCATGGTCAGCCTTGATCAATCCGCAAGTAGTTGACTTAAGCTAATTGTTACCCAAGAAATGTGTCCTCTTGTATAAAAGTAGTCGACAGAGATGACAGATTTCTCTGTTGTCAGAATTCAGGAGTTGCATTACACCTAAAGGTCTCTACAACAGAAATAGTTAAGTAGAAATATGTTATTTACAAAACAGAGTTTAGAGTTTTAAAACACTATCACCCCATCAACTGTGTATCCAGGTTAGTCAGCTTTGATCAATCTGCAAGCTACTAGAGCAGCATAAACCGCAAGTAGTTTACCCAAGCTAATAGCTTGTAAACCCAAGTATTCCTCTAAGCCTTCGCTTGTAGAAACGTGTCCTCTGGTATAAAAGAAGTCGACCGAGATGACAGATTTCTTTGTTGTCAGATTCCAGGAGCAATATCACACAAAAGAAGTAGTTTAGCAGAAATGTGTTATTTACAAAATAGAGGTTTAAAGTTTTGGAACACGATCGTTCCATTAACTAAAGTTATATTTGAACAGGTTCCTTTTTTGCTTATAACTTTAACTTAATACATTTAGCTTTATATTTGAATCAAAACTTCTTTTACTAACTTTATATTTTCTCTCTCACCCTATGTTACAGGTAAAAGTCACACACACTTATTTGCCAACAACACTAACAACAAATACATCAACTAGAGCACCAGGTAAAATAACAACAACCTCATCGACCCAAAGTTCTTATAGTTCGACTACACAAAAAACCGTTGAAATACGCACAACAAGCGCTTCGGACATTAACAAGTTAAGCGACTATATACGTCGTTCTGTTTCGAAAACATTCTCAACAGCTGGAGGAGGAGGAGGCACAGGCGGTAGAGGTACAGAAACACGTGAAGGCTCCTTTACGCCCAGTCAACATACTGAAGGTGAAAGTCGTTACAGCCGTTCGGTATCACGTTCCGTTTACGATGGTGATGATCGTTATTCAAAAGCAGAATTTTCCGATTCTGAGGTTAATGAAAGAGAAGATGTTATAGCTGAAGAAAATGAGGCCATAGTTTATGAGGAAGATGAACATTTTAAAAGTTTTAATGCTACCAGTGTAGCACAGCCGACCTCATTTTGTCGTAAATTACCGGTACCCAAGGAATTTGGTGGCTGGTTTGGTGTTACTTTGCTTATGTTGCTAATACCCGGCTTGGTGTTTTATTTACAATGGTGCTGTTCTCCTCAGAAGTGTGAATTTAAGCAACCTAATTTCCAAGGACTTTTGGATAAAAACTATTGGTTTGAGGATGTTTTTAATGGACAAACTGTGGGCACTTATTTAGCTTTTCATTTTGGCATTTTTGTTTTATCGGCATTTCTATTCGGTCGAGGTGTACGTTTGCCAGGTGCTGCTGAATACAAATTTAATGCCTTGCCCATGACTATAGTTTTCCTGTTGGCATTTGCTATAGCAGAGTATTTAAAATATCCTGTAGCTGATTTTATTGTTAAAAACTATTTACGTTTTGGTATATATGGTTTATTGAATGCCTATGTAGTGGCCTTGTGGGCCTATGTGCGCTCCGATATGTTGCGTCAAAAGGATGCGGCTCTTTTTAATGTTTATGCTAAGTCTGGTAATATTTTAATAGACTATGCTTTGGGACGCCAATTAAATCCCAAATGGTTGGGTTTAGTGGAATTCAAGCAAGTATTTTATAAAGCCTCTTTAATATCTACCTTTATGTATGCTGTCTGTTTGATTTACAAAAATGTACAATTACCTTGGTTGCCCAAAGAAACTGAGGGAGTTGTAGAGAGTGTAAGCTATTTTGTTAGCCATTTAAAATATGATGCTACCGCTTTATTGTGTGCCACCATGCTTTTGCTATATGTTTTGGATTCTATTATATTCGAGCATCATTTGGCTTCTTCATTTGAACTACAGGGAGAAGGTTTTGGTTGTTTATTGCTTTTGCGCTATGCCGCCACTCCCTATTTAGTATCAGCTGTAGCCAAATACTTTTATGAACATCGCACTCCCTTAAATTGTAAATTTGCAGCCTATATACCTTTAGTGTTATTGACCTTAGGTTTAGGCTTAAAACGTTTAAGTAATGCCATCAAATACAAATATCGTGTACAACCCAATCATCCACATTTCGCTAACATTGAAACCATACACACATTCCAAGGTAAACGTTTACTTTTGGGTCCAGTATGGGGTCGTTTGCGTCAACCCAACTATTTGGGTGATATTATAGCCATTATTGCTTTAGGTTTGCCATTGGCCATGCGTTTTGCTTGGCCTCCTTTGGTTTGCTTGGCATTGATAGTCTTATTACTGATTCACCGTTGCTTCCGTGTAAATGCCCGAAATACCTCACGTTATCACTCTTCGTGGGTGCGTTATCGTAGTATAGCTCGTCACTATTTGGTGCCCAATATATTTTAAATTTTATACTTAATATTAATTTGCTAAACTCTAACCTTAAAATTTAACTCAAAATTGAATTTTTAATTTTAATTTCCCACCGTTTGTTTTAAATGTTTAAATTGTAGTTAATTTGGCTTTTGTTCGATAATTATTTCTTTTAATTATTTGTGTCATGTGTGTAACTAATAAATTTTGTAAATATTTTTTTTTTATTTTCAAAATTCACTAAATCTCTTTGTAAGTGTAAGTGTGTGTTCACTTCTGTATGCACATTATTAACATATTTTATTTTCAAAATATGCTCATGTTTTCATTTTAAATAATTCAAATAATTTTACTAAAATTGACAATTTTTTTTATAATTATATAAAAATGGCTTTTTCAATTTGTGATCCCAAAGGATCATCTATACAATACATAAAAAAATAAAATAAAGAAATCATACATTTATATTTAACAAATAGTTTATTTTAGAAAAAAAAAGAAAAATAAAATAACTACTCTACCCTTTGTATGAGTATTAAAACAAAAAACATTGTCATCATACTCATTTAACGGCTAAAACACATTTAATACCCATTTTAAAATTTAAGCTATTTTTTAGACTATCTGTATATAATTTATTTCTTACTACTACTATTACGTATTTTACTTATTTTTAGTTTAAAATGTATGACTATTTTTTTTAAAAAACAATAAAATAAAAGTTTAGACTAAAAAAACCTTGAAGAAATCTTGTTTCATCTGGGTTTTACACTACCCGTTGAATCCGAATCGAAACTTGCCCATCATAGGTTTTCCAGATGTCTTAGTCTAAAGTTTAAAAAAAACACCTTTTTACCTATTTTCCAGAGCGTAGTCGACTTAATTTATATATCGTCTTAAAGTCCTTATCCTTGTTATAACT
The DNA here is from genome assembly GCF_022045245.1 of Lucilia cuprina. NCBI lineage: Eukaryota > Metazoa > Arthropoda > Insecta > Diptera > Calliphoridae > Lucilia > Lucilia cuprina. Next base: position 17,764,655 of record NC_060954.1, read on the forward strand.
TGTTCGATCTTTAGAATATTTATATATCGTTCTAAAGTCTCAACTTATGCCTTCTCATTAAAGTCCTAATCCTTGTTATGACTTGTTCGATCTTTGGGATATCTTAACCTTAAGATTTTTTACACTAGTGATACCTAGTAGGGATGAGTGGGAAGGATCCGAACTACTATTTGAGGGGTGTGCAGTTTTCACTGAGGTATCCAAGATGGACTCTGGCACAGGTGCCGTGGTTTATTTGGTAGATGACAACATACGTTACATTCTAGCTTGGTAAACAGCTGCAAAAGGGACCTGAAAGGGTTTGTCAGGTTATACACATTAAGGCTGTGTTGGATACCGCGACACTGTGACATACAGGGTAAAGAGATTGCAAATGAATTGGCCCGACAGGGCTCGATTTGGAGCTAGATAGTAGGGTCGGTTCGGTAAAACCCGCCCATCTGTCATTACTATAGAATTTCCGAATATTTCAGAAACTCCACCAACCTATCCTGGTACAGTAGGCTGGATTGTAGGGTTTCTAGGACACTATGGCCGAAGTTAAATTCAAAAGCAACCAGAATGCTATTAAGACTGGACAGGAAGATTATAAGGATTTTAGTAGGGGTAATAACCGGACACTGCTCAGTTGGAGCCTTTAGGGGTAATGGGGTCGGTAATACAGGATTTTTGCAGGTTGTGTGAGGATGAAGAGGAACCGGAGACATACAGAGTCTGAGACTGAAATGGCTAGGTAAAGGATTCCACGATGAACTAGGAGATGTAGATTGATTTTGTATTTTTAGATAACAGACAACTAAGAATTTTCCTTCCATGGCCACTTCTTTTTTCTCTTCTCTTTTTGGTGGAAAAATCTCACTCTTCCCATCTCTCTTCTCTTGATTTCTCGTTGTACTTTTTTAAAGGGTTTCACAATGGGCTTTTGGGTCTCCGAGTGGATGTATACATTGGTATACAACCCTTTTAAACTAAACTAACCTTAAGATTTATTATATTTTAGACAAATTCTGAGGCCAACTGTTAGCTTCAAAATAATAAGTTCTATACTTCTTACAACTAGTTCGTTCTTTGAGATACTTGTTCTAAAGTCTTTAGAAAATTTAACTCCGATTTCTTGGCAAGTCTTATCAGTTGCTTTCAAAATTTAGATATAAACTTGGTTATATTGAGATATCTAAACCTAAAGATATCTTAACTTATGGACTAATTTTAAGGTCTTGAGAAAACTATACTCAGATTTATGAGTAAGTCTCATCTGTTGCTTTTAAAATAAAAGTATAATGATGGTTATAACTTCTTTAATCTTTCAGATATCTTAACATGAAGACGTCTGATATTAGACAAGATCTAAGGTCATATTTGACGTATTATAGAGCGTATCGATACTTTATTATAAAATATGTTTTATTGTCTGATAATCCCTTATTACAACTTGTTACCACCTTATGGACTAATTCGGAAGTGTTTAAAACTATACTCCGATTTTCTTATCAGTTGATTTCAAAAATAAAGGTCTTACCTTTTTTATAACTATCTTAACCTGAAGATGTCTGATGTTATAGACAAATTCTAAGATTGTATTTTATAGAGTGTATTGATATTTTTATTATAAAATCTGCTTTGTCATCTTATAATCCCAACTGCTGGCTTCAAAATAAAAGGTTGTTCAAGAAATAAGGTTATAAATCTGGGTATAAATTGAACGCTCTTTGACATATCTCAACCTAAAGATTTCTGATGTTCTATGATAATTTTCACCATTTTAAACAGATTTAATACATTTTGATTATAAAATCTGTAGTGTCATCTCAAAGGCTCATCTATAGCCTTCGAAATAAGGTTTTACCCCTGGATATCTTAAAGTTATGAACAAATTCTGAGGCCACATTCGCATGTCTTTATAAAACTATACTCCGTTCTCTAAGTTAAAACTATTGGATTGTCTTATTTTAAAGCTGAAATCATACAGAAGGGACAGCCCTATAATTTCTACCCATACTGTGTGTAATTAATCAATTTCTCCTCCAAATAAACAGAAAAACATGTCATTGTTAATTTGTTTGATATGTTCAAACTTACGTGTACCAATTATAAGAAGTCACGCGTTCATTAAAAAAATCGTTTTTTTCTTGTATCTACTTTGGCTGATGCAATTTTTGTACATCATAGAAAGCAACAATAATCAAACACAAGCAACATCAGTAAATAACAAGCAAGCCATGTCTTGCTTTTCAAACATTTAAGTTTGAAAATAAATTATGATTCCTTTACAAAGCATTTGAAAATTATAATCTGGTTCAACCAAAAATGAGTTTATTATCAATCCTGCCTCTTAGATTCTTTTAGGGATTAAGGGTACCAAATTATTACATACATACATATGTACATGATTGAATAAAATTTTTGGTAATTTTACTTTTTGAGACACTTAACAGTTCGTCTAGTCTTTAGATTAGTAGTTTATAGAATAGTCTTTAGTCTAGTCTATAGACCTTTCCTTGGTCTAGACTAGACTTTGGTCTAATCTATCGACTAGTCTTCCATACTCTAGTCTATAGACTAGTCTTTAATCTAGTCTATAGACTAGTCTTTGGTCCAGTATTTACTCTAGTCTATAAACTAGTCTATAGACTAGTCTTTAAAGTAGTATTTACTCTAGTCTATAGTCTAGTCCAAAGACTAGTCTTTATTCTAGCCTATAGAGTCTAGTCTATAGACTAGTCTTTAGTCTAGTCTATAGACTATTCTTCCATCTAGTCTATAGACTAGTCTTTTGTTTAGTCTATAGACTAGTCTGTTGACTAGTCTTTAGTCAAGTCCATAGACTAGTCTTTATTCTAGCCTATATGGTCCAGTCTATAGACTAGTCTTTAATGTAGTATTTACTCTAGTCTATAGGATAGTCTTTAGTCTAGTCCACAGACAATTCCTTAGTCTTACGTATAGAGTCTAGTCTGTAGGCTAGTCTTTAGTGTAGTCTATGGACTAGTCTTTACTTTAGTCTATAGACTAGTCTTTAGTAGTCTATAGACTAGTATTTAATTTAGTCTATAGACTAGTCTTTAATTTAGTCTATAGACTAGTCTTTAGTCTAGTTTATAGAATAGTCTTTAATCTAGTCTATAGACTAGACTAAGGGCTTATCTATAGACTAGCCTTTAGTCTATTCTATAGACAAGTCCTTAGTCTAGTCTATAGACTAGTCTTTAGTCCAGTATATAGAATAGTTTTTAGTCTAGTCTATAAACTAGTATATAGACAAGTATATACACTAGTCTTTAGTATATAGACTAGTTTTTGGTCTAATCTATAGACAAGCTTTTCTAGTCTATATACTATTTCTTAGACTAGTCTTTAGCGTAGGCCTTTATTACATTGAATTTGACTATTTGATTACTTTTTAGTCTATAGACTAGTCATTATTGTAGTCTATAGACTAGTTTTTAGCCTTGTATATAGACTAGTCTTCAGTCTAGTCTATAGACTAATCATTAATCTAGTCTATAGACTAATCATTAGTCTAGTTTATAGACTAGTCTTTAGTCTATTCCAGACTAATCATTAATATAGTCATTAGTATAGTCTATAGACTAGTCTTTAGTCTAGTTCCTTTTGGATGATTGTTATAAAAATGAAAAAAAGAACTATAAAATTACAAAAGAAACACAAATTTATTTCATTTTTTTTCTTAATAATTTTCCTAATTCTAAACAAACACTTGAGCATACATATAATTGTTAGTTTACTAACTTAAATTACAAAACCTAAGGTTAAACCCTGATTACTGCAAAAATTTAAACCATTATTTTTTTCTTAATAATAATTTAAATTTAAGCAGTAAAAATGGTTATAACCTTAAGTCACTAAGGGACAATAATATATTCATTCCAATGCATTGGAAAATATTTGTAAAATATAATTTTTTTTACAATATTTACAGCACTAAAATTATAATTAAACTTATACAACTAAACTTAACAACTAACAGCCTTAAAAACTATTTATATCAAGATTTACACTAATTGTTTGTAACAATAAATTAAAGCGTCTTGGTTTAAAACTTACAACTCAAACTTAAAAGAAAAAACTACGATGCTAAAAAAAACTAGAATCTAATAGAGAGAGCATTCTTTTGTCAAACAAAATTGAATATTTTCTATATTAAACTGGGAAATAGTTCATTAAAACCCGCTGGCCACGTGCTGAAGTCATCATTACTGAGATCCTCACTTAAAGGCTCAAAATGATGGCTGGGTGGTGAGGGGGAACCAATTATAGATTCATAACCATGATCTGATGTGGCAGAGTGTAGTGAAGGTGCAGGAGATTTTGCTAGAGGTGAGACTAAAGGACGTTTGGGACATAAAAATTTCTCAATGGGATCGAGATTGAAATTAACATCATCATCCTCGTCCTCATCGTCATCTGAGCAGGAGGCAACATTAAGGTAAACCTGTGAGGGTGAAGCCATGCCTGAAGAGCATACAACCTCATCTGTAGAGCTACTGGCGGCTACACCATCACAGTAAATCTCTTCAACAGCTTCACTAACCGGAACTGCCACATCGTCCATGACTATGGTTATGGAGTTTGTTTTAGCATCGTATGTACCATAAACAGTATCTGGGGTTACTGTTGCGGTTGCTGAGTTGTCGGGTAAAACTGTTGTTATTAAGGCTGTAGTTGTGTTAATAGTTGGTGGTGTTTGCAGCGCTGTAGTTGTCTCTTTTTCAAATTTATTTTCCAATGTTAGTTCAGGTGTTTGTAGGGAATTATGATGATTTGAAATTGATTGATTTGTGTTTGGAGTTGTTGTTGTTGTCGTTTCTGTTGCAATGGCTTCTAGGCAGCTGCCATTGTAGCTGATTTTATGTTGGCCGGATTCCAAGCACTCTGCTGTGGACCCCACCATTGATCCAAACAATCGCTCTGTTCCGCTTGAAGTTTCGGCAACAGGCGCATTGCACGCTCTATCGCTTGCCTCCAGGTCTGCGGTGATATCGGCAAGCAGGCTTTCGGCAAGTTCTTCCAACTTTCCGGCATCAAATTCTGCATCATCGAGCGCTCCTTCGTCGATTTCGATGTCGGGTAAGAGCATATCTTGTAGAGAAGGCAGAGAGCTATTACACGCCATAGGGACGATACTGTTGCACTCTTTTTCAGCTGTTGCTTCAACTTCAATACGCTGAGTGTTTCCTGTGATGACTGGGAGTCCTTGTGGTTTGAGCCCTGCGGCAGAGGGTCAGTATTATTGGATACTGCAGATCCGTTGAGTAAGGACTCACAGCCAGCACAGGTGACAGTCTTGTGTTGTTGTTGTTGCTGGAGCTGTTGCTGTTGTTGCTGATGCAGTTGTTGTTGTTTTTGTAATTCTTGCAATTGTTGTCTTAATAATTCAACTTCCATATCAAGTTTTTGATTTTTCTCCAATAGCGAATCGTTAATAACTTGCAACGATTCGCATTTATTTACCAAAATTTGTGTTTTTTCTGTTAAATCTTCAATTTCATGTTCCATTTCTTCCATGCGGGCCTTTTTGCGATCACGCGATGTTTGCGCCGCCACGCGATTTTTAAGTTTTCTAAAAGAGAGGGAAATGAATTAATTTAATTGTTAAAACTTCAATAACTTTAGGATCATGTTAATAGACGTTTCCAAATAATAACCACTCTATAAACCCTTCCACTGACTAGCCCATAGACCAATGCACAGATTAATCTATAGGGCAGTTACTACGCTAGTCCACGAACTAATCAAGAAAGGCTATACCATGGACTAGTCAAAAGACTAGAACATAGATTATCAAGAAACTAGTATTCAAGTGACTAGATAAGAGGGTATTCAATAAACTTATTCATAGACAATATAACAAATAAAAATATCAATCAATAGATGAGTTTTTAAACTAGACAAGTCTTTGGGTCAAGCTTTTAAAATAAAATAATTCTTTCAAAAATCTGTAAGAAATATTGTCTCTTAAGCCCATAACAATATGGCAACACTAGATTCTAGTAACTTGAACAAACATCTGACTATATATTTTAATTAAATATTAATTATTAACAATGAATCACAATTTCTTATCTACACTAAAACCACACTCTTTTATTTTAAATATAATACTTACTTCCTCTGTACTTTCTCCTCCCATGTTAAATGATCCAAACGTCTCTTTTTTCCCTTGGGAGCTTGAGTCTCATTTGTAGTTTCATTTTTTTGTTCTGCAACCGGAGTTTGAGTAGGGGGTGCTGGTCTAATTTTTGGCAGAACTGTGGTAGCTGTGCTGCCTACGGTGGTAACAGCAGTTCCAGCTGCTTGTATTGGTGTAATGGCCACATATTTGGGCACTGTTATAAAAACTGTTGGTTGTGTAGACATTTTGTTTTTGTATTTAATAACACTTGTTTTTCAATATATTCCAATAAATTGTGTTAATAAGAATCTTTGAAAAGTAAATTTCAAAAATTCATAGTAAATTTGTTGCTTAATTTTTTGTATTTAAAACACTTAATAGATCTTTGCTGTTGAGCGTCTTGTTATAATCTGACGTGTGTTTCCGTATTAATTTTATCTTCAAGGTAATAACAATGATAACGTTGAATTTGGATGACCATAGTTTACATTAGAGTCAACCCTATCCATGACATACACACATACTCCATATACCTTTAATAACTAAAATTGCGTATTTTGCTTGCAGTTGTTGGTTTTTTTAATTTTCTTCATTGCTCATGCAAATTGTTTTTCTGTTTTGGTTTTTTTTGTTTGCTGTTTTCTGCGGAGCTTTTCTTTCTCAATTACGTGTACTTTACTCGACAGATATTTTTTGAATGAAATGTCGTGTTCTTTTGTTAGTGGGCAAATTTTTTTAAACTACAATTAATTTTTTTCTACAATATTCCGAAGTGATTACAAACAAAATGTACGTATCGTTTTCTGATTGGTCGGTTTAGTTAAGATTCCAACGCCGTTCAGGAATGCCTGTAACGGCGGCTTATTGTACATAATGCGACGACGTTTGAAAAATGTCTTTCATTGGCTGATTTAAGGAACTTACAAAAGTACAGCATCTTTAACTTTCTATGATTTTTGGACAAAATGATACGTTTTATTTCGCTTAAATCTAGTTTTTCAAAGCATAAGATTTTTTATTATCACGATTATTTTTATCCACCATTATTGTAAATTGTTATCGTTAACGAAGTGCAAATATTCAAGCAGTGCAGCCAACATTGATAATTTTATAGTAATGTCTATTGAAGTGTCTTTACTAAAAAAACTTTAAGCTCTTATTTACATTATCGAATATATAAACCTAAAGAAAAAAGTTTTTTTTGCTTCTGTTTTAGAGTAGAAACACAATCTTGCGGCTGCCGAGACGGTTATATTTTTGACAATTTAAACGTAGAAGAAACCGCAACCGCGCTCTTTTTAAATGAGAAAATAGTAAGTAAAACTATTACTTTTTTATCAGTAAAACTATTTCCTCCTTTTTATGTAGAATTTGATACAAATACCAATAAAATTTAAATTCGACTGCGGAGATAGTCGATTTTGGTCTACGACATACAAAATAAAGGTAAATGAAATAACTCAAAATTTTTAATGAGAAATAATGTACCAAAAAATTAGATAAATCCATAAATTTATTTATTGCTGCTCTCTAAGACTAGGAAACTTTTTTGGGAAACTTTTGATTTTTGTGTGTGAGAGGAAGAGAAAGAAATATTAACAATTTCTCTCACACACAAAATCAAAAGTTTCTCAACAAAAGTTTCCTAGTGTGAACCAAGTCTAAACAAATTTTTGGGGTCTTATTAAATTTTTGTTTTGGGAAGTTATTTTGAAAGGAGTTGGTTTGTGACACTTATAGTTGTAGGATTGAATTTCTCGAAATCGAAGAGAGAGAGAGAGAGAGTAAGCTCAAAAATTTTTTTTGTAATTAAGTTTTTATCTAAAAATAAAAAAAGTCCAAAAAAGAAAAAAATCAAAAATAATTTTACCAACGCAGCTAATACTGTTTTTTTTTTTTATTAAATTTTATTAAAGGAGATTTTACAATACTTCAGTAAAAAATCAAATGAAATCTATTCTTTTGATTTATTTTCAATTTAAAATGAATTATGAAAAATTGTTGTGAACAAAAAAAAAAAATATTTACAAAATTAAAATCTAAAAGAAAACTATAAATTAATAGTATATTTTGTAAAAAGCTAATTTAAAATTTTTTTAAAAGCTCACACAGAAAAAAATAATACATAACTGGAATGAATTTTGTAATAAATTGTATGAATCGAACATGACTTTTTACCCAAACCATTTTCATTCAAAATATTAAAAGTTCATAGAATGTATTAATTTGTACATGACGGAAATTTTTGGAATTTTTTTTTCTGCAATACTCAGGAACAAATTGGTAACAAAGTCTATTATCTACTAATTTAGAGATAGTAATCCTTTATTAGCGTATTTTGTATAAAAAATATAACTTAAAATGCTGAAAAACTAAATCTTAAAATAAGAAAACATCAGCAAACATAGCTAAATACCTTTTGTTAATAAAATCTCGACAATTACGCACAGATTTCATTGATTTTATTCTAAAAATCATTAACAGACACAAAATTTTCTTAAGAAAATTTCAAACATTTTTTTCACAAATAGAAAATAAAAATATATTTGAAATATTTTAAGTCAAGGCTTCTAGATTATGTTTGAAAAAATAAAAATTAAAAAATTTATAAAATTTAGGAACTTATTACTAAATATTATTTATGCTGAAACTTTTTTCTGTGCAATACAATTGAAATAAAAAATGTTTTAGATTTTCAGACTACATTTTCAAAATCACATAGTGTGAAGTACCTTTAAGTCATAATTTTAAAACCCTGATTTTTAAAATATTTTCTTCCAAAATACCACTTTTTAGTCCCATTGTTTTCCATTTTTTATAACGCATGAAATTTAAAACACAGCTGAAAATGTAGCCGGCTTAAAGACGATTTTAAACCATTGGCATCATTTTAAGTGTCAGCTGCCAACGCCGTTAATAATTGTCGACGCAGGTCTCTTAACGTTAGTAGATTTTTCGTTAAACGAGTTTTGTTTTTATTTTAAAATACAATTAAACCGCTTAAATTAATAATAAAAATACTTTAAATAGTTAAATAAATAAGTGCCTTATTACAGTGAAATGAAATTTAAAGAAATAAAAGTGGAAAAAGCCAATAAAATAAAAATCTAAAGTGAATTTTTTCCCCTAACATTGTTAGTAAAGTGAATGCAAACAAGTTAAACAAACATACATACCAACACAAACACATTAATAGAAAACAAAATGCAAACAGGTAGAAAGACATACGGAATGCAAAAAAAAAGTGTAGAAAATAAACAACATAAAATGAAACGTGTTTGACAGAATAATAAGAATAAAAAAATATGCACAACAAATAAAACATTGCATTTTCTTACTTTAACAATTAGAAAACAACGAATTAAGATTAATTGTAAGTGTGTTTTTATATTTTTATACATTAATTTACACAGATTTTTATGTGTCAAAATGAAATTGTTTATTTGTATTTTGATTGTTTGTATGACAATGAAATTCCTTCCTAATTGTTTAAAAGAATATGTACTTTTTATATACAAGTTTGTTTTTGCGTTTTATTGTTCCTTGTTTTAATGTACAGTGGCACAGTGGGAATATAATTTGTAAATGCTAAGTACGTTTTTTTTTATAAATCAAGATTTTGGATTTCAAATTCGCATCGGAATCGAGATCAGATTAAAACTAGAATTATCTTTGATTTAAGTAGTTTATCGAACAAACTATCTCACACGTTTATCGGCCGTTTTGGCGGCATCGAAACTGCAATTTAACGCCTTTAGATTTAGAATTTTTAAGTAAATCCATTAAAGTCTGAAACTATGTGAATAATTCGAAAAAGACAGTTTGGAATTACAAACAGAAATCATAAGGCAATTATTTGACTAGAGGTCAAAAGTGAATACTATCAAAGAACCATAGTGGTACAAATAGAACCAAAATTAGGTCTTAGTTAAAAAATCGGTTTATGTTTGGCTTTTTCGTCGACTTTTTCCGACGTTTTAAGAATATTTTACTTTTTCCGACTTTTTGAATATTTTAAACATTTTTGACCTTTCGACTTTTTTCGACTTTATAAACTATCTTCGACTTTTCGATTATTCTTGAGTTTTTTTGATTTTTTCTAAAATTTTTTTTGTCCTGGCGTCAATATTTGGCGAGCTGGATAAAAGGATTAAAAGGGTTATTTTTAGGTTCTTATGATTTTTTCATATTTATTTCAAAGCAAAGAAATTTTTGGATGGAGGATACTGAGTTCAGGTGGAAAATTCTGGCATTCGATATAGATCGAAACCTCAATAGAATTTTAAAATATTTTATTAGGAATTTCGTTTGCTTTTGAATGCCAGAATTTTGTTCCTGATCCAAGTCTGTGTCAACATTTTCTTTTAAATATTCTATAAATAACTCCACTATTAAAACAATTTATTTCAAACTAAATAATATTGTATTTCTCTAGTGAATTTTTAAACAAATATTTTGCTGGGCGCTACAAAAAACATTGCGAAATAATGTAAACAATAACATAGAAATCTTTGGGACTAATGTTTGACCTGTAATCTATATAACTTTACCCCTTATAAATAGTGCTTTGGAGATCATAATCTAGCAAATTCTTGAAGTATATAAACAAAAAATTGACACAATTTAGTTTAATATAAACTCAAAAACTATTGTCGATTTTCGTAATGATCGGTTCTTATTTGAATCTATATAGAAAAATTGACTTGATGGCCTCTAATTGACTTTAATTGACATTAATTACTTATTTCAACCCCTTTAAAATTTAACTGAAAAAATTGATTTGAATAACTTTTATATCGATATCGAAAGTCTGCTACTAATGTTAGGACAAGCAGCCCATATTGTGGCCTCCGGTAGGTTAGTGGTTATGGTTCTAGTCTGTTAGACCGGAGGTGGTGGGTTCGATTCCCACCTGAGACACTAGTTAAGGAGCGCAAAATAGGTCCAATAGAGGCCTAGGTGTATTTCTTTGGATATTATGTAAATATGTACATCTTCCTTTCAAACTAACTAACTAACTAACTAAGCAGCCCATATTGGACTCTAGAACCTAAATAAGGTGACTTTCAGATTTTCATTAATGAATCATTAAAGAATGTCGCAATTAAATTAAAATTTAACGTAAATCTCATATTTTAAATAAACTCAAAGCTGTTATAGGGTGTCATATAGCCGGCCTAGTCCGACGATACTTTACATCTTGTTTTAATTTCAATAATACATATCTGTAGATTCTTTCCCATACACATTTTATGTTCTTGGCTAAAAGTGTATGTAACAAAACTGGTCACTTTATTTAATATAAACATGATGATAAAACAGTTTCAGTAAGATACAACAGTGCACTCATCATGAATTAGTGTGAACAACATGTTTGAAAAGAATATAAAGCAACCAGCTGCAACAAATACAAAACATTTACAACCAATACATCAGTTGAGTGCGGACCTTTTAACACAGTGGACGTGGTGATATTAAATATTGTTGTGGGAATAAAGAAAAAAATTATTAAAATATTAAAGCAAAAAATATTATTAATTTACATAAGAAAAATTTTAATTAAAACTATAACAAATATTTTAATTAAAGAAAAATAATTAATAAAAAGTTTTAATCGAAAGAAAATTATTAATAACAGAAAAATAATATTGAAAAAAAAACGTAAATAATTGAAATATTTGACTTTTTTGCGATCTTGTCTAACGTGTTTTCATTTCTTGTCTTGTGTGCTATTTCACCAAAAAATAAAGTGAGTGTGCTGTTTTTTTTCGTTTGTTTTTGTTGTTATTTGAGATACTAGTTTCTTTGAAACTGCGGTTTTTGGCCTTTATAAATATTTTTACTTAACTTATATTAATAATAATAATACCTGCTGCCGTCTATTAGTCAGCCAGTCTGTCAGAGAGTCAGAGAAGCAAGTCAGCAACAAATATTTTTTAACATCTATAGTTATATACACATTCGTCATAATAATCATTATAACAATCAAAGCGGCAGCAGCATCAGCACCTCCGCCACCACCACCAACACCGCAACTATCAAACAACCAACCATCAACAAAACTAAGTAAAACCCCAAATGCTACCAACAACCACTTGATCTTATTGTGCTGTGCTGTGCTGTGCTGTGTCGTTTTGGCAAGTGTCTGCTTAAATATTTTCTTTAACTTTTAACTTGTTTTTCCTTTGGATAGGTATAACTATGTACAAACAAAGTTAGTAGTAAGTAGTAGTAAAGTAGACAAATATGTCTGTATGAATGTAATCGGGTATTTACAAAAAAATTGTTTGCAAATTTTTTAAGTTAACTTCTTTTTCATAGTAAAATATTTCAGTATTTGTTGTAGTTTTGACTAAAAAACTTTGTGCCTGCCAAGAGAGAAAATGGAAAGTGTTCAAGTTTAATATAATGATGGTTAACTTAAGTTGATTCAATCTTACTTTATTTAAAAAAAAAAAAACAACAACATAACATAGCATACGATTACTGTCACTGCCACTGTGTCTGTCAGTCAGTTAGTCTATCTATCTGTCTGCTTGTTTCTTTTGATGGTATTTTGTTGGCATTAAAAAAAGACTGTCGGGCTATGATGGGGACTGTTTTGTTTATTTTTTCGAGTTTTGGTGTCTGTGTGTGTTTGTATTTTTAATAAAAACATAAAAGCTGTTAATTGTCATTGCAAAAAGGTGCGAAATGAAAGTATTTACCTCAAAAAATTAGTTTTTTTTTCAGTGTCAGTGTGTGTTGTTTTTGGTACTGAAGTTGTGCTTGTTTTTAAACGGGTGTTTTTATACCCTACACCCCTTTAGTGGAGATGGTATATTGGGTTTATGCTCATGTTTGTAACATCATTGGTCCTATATCCACCTTAAAGTATACCAATCGGTTTACAATCGTTTTCTGAGCCGATTAAGCTATGTCAAAAGCTAAAAACAAATCAAATGCTTTATTTTTTGAAATAATCCCAATTTTTAACATACTGACTGATTTAGGGTATCATTTGGTCGCCAATACCCGACTATATATTCGTACTTGTTTCAGTAGTGTGATTTGTCTTCTCTGGAACACCTTTATCATATATCGTACAATTTTGTAGCTGTTATAATGTTATATAATTATCTATTAGAAGAGGGTTCTATAAATTAATTCCGGGGATAAAAATACCCAAACAATATACTAGATATATGGAATCTAAAGACTCTGATAGGAATATCTAAGGGGCATTGTTGGTTTATTAGCAAACATACCAAATTTCAGAATATACAGTTCGTTATTCTTTAAAATAGAGACTCTGTATCTTTGCAACTCTCTTTATTTTACCTGTATTAAGAAAGCGAATCTAACTTTTCCGAATTGTTGTTGTTGCTGGGGTTGATAACCCTTGGCCGAATAATTCAGGTACGTGGAAACGGCTGTAGGGGAATGTGGAAAACATATGCAGATATTTCCTCGTAAACACCATAAATTAAGCGGTACCAGGATACCGCATGAATGTCGCACTTGAAGTCTCCCACCGACCTTCACAGATACGGAAGAACGCCTGCCGCTTAAGACAAGAGTAGTTATGCTATAACTTAATTTCAAATGAAGCATCAGGTTTAATGCCTACTGGTCACGAATGTCCTGCAGGTGATCAGAGTCTTCATAAAACCCTCCACATATTCAATTTCTCAGCCATCTCTACTCCACTCTGTCCAATGGATTTATGAACGCATACAGTTGAAGTAGGCAAATTTTTAAGCCTGTGCATTGATGTAGAACCCCGTTGCAACAACAACAGCAACTCTTTCGAACGTATACCAACCAAAAATCTTAAGAGTCACATTTCACCTCTAATTTATTTCCTCAGCTTGTGTCATTGCAATCGCGTTAAATTGTGAAGGAAAAAACGCAAGTCTCCAAATTGATACATAAAATGATTTATCGGTCAGTATGGAAAGGACTGTAATGTTTAGCTTACAAAAAAACTTACAACATCACCTAGACGGGGAAATGAAGGTCGTGCCAGCCAAGGAACACATCATGTTGACAAAACGGTTCTTTTTGGGATGTCCGAAACAGTTTGAAACTCTTCTGAGGTATGTCAGTATGCATGAAGAGATTATAAGTAGAGTCCGCTAGTTCAGTCGCTTTTTAACAAAATTCTTAGTCACGTGAGTCAATCCGAGAACGTTGTATGTAAAGAGAATACCCTTTCGAAAGTAAAACTTGTGACCTATATGATATTGAAGTTAAGTGGCACTAATCAGAAAAATCTTCTTACTAAAAATTTTTGCAAAGATTAAACTTAAATTGCAATTGATTCATTTGCATAAGATGTTCGCTTTTGACCTCTTTTAGCGACGCTCTTCTTTCAAACGATTCTTCTTAATTTAGCTCTTGCGCAAGATTATGTCGTCTTTGAAAATATCTACCCATTGTTTCAAACCGTAGCAATTGTATCATTTGCTGTGTGGCATGTCTCATACGTTGCATATATACTTCAGTCGTCTCTCCTTTGCAATGTTGGCATAAGATATCTGCGTTTGACCACTTTTATTGTCGCTTCTTCTTTCATAAAGATTTTACTCAATTTAGCTTTTGCAGAGAATATTGTCGACTTTGAATATATCCCTCCATTGTTGCTTGTTACTTTTCCTAGCGAAATCGTAGCAATTATATCATTTGCTGTGTAACATATTGCATGTATTGTACATATCGTTCAGGTATTTATTCTTAAGAACGTTGGCTTAAGATGTCGGCTTTTGGCTTCGTTCAGACATTTTCTCAGCTTCCTTGGCATTGTCTTCCTTACTCGTAGAAATCTGACTACAAATTCATTTAAGAGAATGGGGCGACTTTTAGTATTCATTATGTCGATGTATCGGAATCCGACTATAGATTCGTTTGGGAGTTATATGATTTAGCTTTGGGAGTTATATGATTAAAAAACGAGATACCTCAACATGTCGAAATATCGGTTGAGTGAGAATCTAGTGATTTTCTTGAAATGTTTCGCTTCGTTGACCCATATAGCTATTTTGGGTGTTCGATGGCTTTACTGTCTCTCACCTTGTGCTCTCATTTAACACTATAGAGGTTAGGTATGGTGATGTTGTGTTATCGTTTAAGGATACTGATCGGAATTTAAAGAATTCTCACGATCGATTTTCCATGCGATAATCTTTATGCAGTAGAGACTAAGATATACCTTTTGGAATGCATAAGCACAAGCTTTTAAATTGGATAATTTTCTATAATTCTGTCCTTTGTGTCCCACATACCAGTTTTTGAAGCTCAATAGCACGGCTTTATTGTCTCTCACTTCCTCTAACTTCTGTTCAGCGTATGATGAATTTTTGCCACATTCTAAGGAATGTGAAAGTGAATAGCATTGCTGCAACTTGCTTTAAAAGAACATATGATCGATCATTCTATCAACCATGATATTTCGGATTTCTATGCTAAACTACTATTCGTTTTTTGTTATGGCTCTTGATTTGGCTCATGTACAGAGTCCACAAACCCAAGATCCACATTGCCCTTTGGTCATTTAATAAACTTTTGGCAGCTTTCTCGTGAACAACAATCACTAGTATTGCTACTGTTACTTCAACTACTAGACCAACTACAAACATAAAAGATAACAAATCGGTCAGTGTTTCGTTTGACTGATCGGTGAAAAGTAAAAGAAATTAATGAGATCTATATTTGCTATAATCGACTTATAATTGCACAAATCTTCTATGGATTTTGACTTGATTTATTTTCCTCGAATTAAATGCAGCATTTTCAAATATTTATGTATAATCTTAAATCATTGGTACGTATGATAAAAAAAATACTTTCGCATAATTATCAAGAAAAATGCAAACCTCAGCTCTGAACATAAACTTTGTTGAAATAACAATACAAAAATGGTTATTAAGCATTTTGTTTTAAAATAATATCCTAATTGTACACGGGCGAATATTAAAAACAATAACACAATAACAAAAACATATTTTAAGTGAAAATAAATAGAAATTTTGCTAACAGCTAAAATAATAATAATAATAAAAAAAAAATAAATAAAAGTAAAAATATACAAACTCATAAGTATGTTTGTTATACATATATACACACATATGTATGCACATTAAACCGGGCATTAAAAACATGTTTTCCATTTTCATATTAGTGAGAAAATAAAGTCTATAGTTAAAATTAAAATTATGTGAAAAACATGCATACGAAATTTAAATTTGAATTATACAAAAAAAAAAAAAAAACCCAAATGAGGTCTCTACAAAACCAAGAGCAAATGAAAAAATTAAATATTAATAAAAACCAAACTGGATTTTTTTTAATTTCAAATATAATTTTAACAAGAATTTTAAAATTTGGCTTAATTTATTGGCTGTCATAGTGTTATTAAAAAAAACTATATAAAACACAGGAAATTGCTATATTTAATCCAGATTTGTAATTATTATTTATATTAATTTTTAAATTTAAAATATTTTTTTTTTATAAAAAACATATAAACCTACTTAACAAATAGTTAAGTGAAGTCTCAACGCGTAAAGAAAAAGTTTATTTAAAAACGTTATTTAGGCCAACATTGAAGCGAAAGGATTTATTTTTTTTATTCTAACAACAACATGAGGCTGCTTTTAACTAAATTTTATACAGAATAGCCCGTTTTGATTATGAAATTTTCATCCTCGATAACAATATTGTCTAGATTTGGTTTGAGTTGTTAGAATCGCTGTTGGGCTTTCATTTCGTTTGAAACTCTCTCATTAACTATCCGGCAGTACTCTATAATCTAAAAACTATCACGATTTCCCTCATTTAAGATAATGATGAATGTAGTATCCTTCAAGCTGAAATATCGGCGATAAGGAGGGCGGTAAACTGGCTAAGGTACTATCGGATATCCAACAGGGATATCAGAATGTATACCTATAGTCAAGCTCCTATTAAATCCCTAACTGGTGTGTTCTTCACATCCAAAATTGTCCATGAATGCCGGACGTCACTCAATGAGATGGCGAGACTTTCGAACTTCTCCCTAATTTGGGTAAAGTCTTCTAAGTTCATTAATTTGTCAAAATGGGTGTGAATCCTATTACTCACACTATTCATCAACGGCATCTGTATATATTTGCTGCAAATATAGCTGTCGATCAAAGCCGGTGATCTTAGAGCCTTTCTACGAATCCTTGATTAAAACTTTTCAATGATAAATCGATCACAAATTTGGATGTTTTTAAAATGGAGAGATAGTTTTGTTTTAATTTGCAAAAGATTTGCCAACTTCCTTTAAGATATTATATGTTGATGTTTTAACAGTGGCCTTGGACAGCTTGGAGGCCAGAATGCGATCAAATTTTAGGTATTGATCTAGGCCACGCGACAGTTAAGAAGAAAGATAATTTTAATACTCTATAAACAACTATCACCATTTCTGTCCTTTAAGATAACCTACAGTTTTTTTTGAAGGTTTTAGAGACTAGAAATCGGATAGATCTTCATTATTTAAATTTCTAAAGCGTAGGGGCTCTGTAAATTCTAGTTATCTGCTGCAATTATAGGTGTCGATCAAGGTCATCATGTTGGTCTTAGAGCCTTTCTACGAATCCTTGATTAAAACTTTTCAATGATCGCAGAAATCGATGTTTTTAAATTGGATAGATAGTTTCAATTTGAAAAGATTTGCCCACTTTCTTTAAGATATTTTATGTTGATGTTTGAATAGTGGCCTTGGACGCATTCTGACCTCCAAGCCGTCTAAAGCGTAGGAGTTCTTTTAAATAATATCAGTGTTTCTTGATTGGTAAGATAGTTTTGTTCTAATTTGTAGATTTACACATGCCCCTTAATTTATCAAAATTTATCGATCTAGGCCTTCATGGTGATCTAAAAGCCTTTCTACAAATCCTAAAACGTTCATATGATAAAACAATCACTGAGTTCAGAGGTTTTAGATTGAAGAGACAGTTTTGTTATAATTTGTAGAAGATTTGATCACCTTCCCGTAATATATCATATGTTGATGTTTTGTCTGTGAAATTAGACGGCTTAAAGGCCAGAATACAATCATCATATTGTAATCATAATTAGGGAGATCTAATTTTCTAAAGCAAAGAAAATGTAGTACATTTTATGAATTTTATATAGATTATGATCAAGACTTTCATAATATTTCATTTATAATGGTCCCAATAACCTAGAAACATCCCCAATTTCTTGATCAAAATGTTAACTTTTTTAAAATAGCAAATCGATCATTATATTATAAAGTTGCCTGGGATTCTAGGTTTGAACTTGCTATTAGTTGTCCCTTTTATGATTCATTTGGTAGAAGGATTGGTTATATTTTCTCAATATTTCATTGGTCAACTTTGACCAAGTCGTGTATAGACCCGATTTTTGCAATAGGCTAATGTACACTGCAGGAGAATGTATACTCAATATTTCATTGTTCAACTTTGACTGAAAATGCGATTGTAAGGGGTTCATAAACCAGTACGACCAGATGAGAAATTCCTCATTCCATAATAGGGATTACATTTCTTTAGAGAATATTGTAGATGGTTTCTATGATATGCTTAACCAGCATCTAGTGATTTCAGGTTTGAGCCAGTAGCTAACAAACCTATCCACTCAATTGGGAATCAGCTCCTAAGTAAGGTATTCTTGATAATCATCTTTTCATGCTGAGATGTGGCTTCTTCTCAGAGAGTATCCGTTTTATCGCATAATTCAATATGAAGAGAATTTCTTATATAGTTCGTATTCCTTAGTCATCTGTAGGAATTATTTGATTACCTTATTAAACTTTTGGAATGTTTTATATGCTTTATTAAGTCATCAGCATATAGTTCGGGTTATGACTCTTAAATTATCTGAATTACAGTACCTTTTGATTATTTACAAATTTGTCTGTGGGTAGGGTTGCCAAAGATTTTAGACAGTTTATCCAAGTTTGGATAAGGCCAAGGAATCTATTTCTCTTAGCTGCTATGGAAGGGAAGACACAGTCAATGTGGAAGACCGGTTCTTTCCTTTACTCTGAAGAGGAGCTCAAGTTGACTTGTATGTTTAATTAGGAAGCATGTACTCTGCATACAGTGCCTTTTTCATTGAAAGTGTATGCGCTTGCTTACTTGGCACGTGCCTAGGGTATTCCATGTTTCTGCCACCTATTTGAGGTCACCTTGTTTTATTGAAGAGGAGATATACAAAGTATATCACGATCTAGCTAACTCCGTTGTCATGTTTGTTTCTATACGTTAAATTAATGTCAGATAGAGGATTAATCCTTGGCAGATTATTCTTATATTGTTTGACTAATAGTGAAGTGGTTAAATCGGAATCTAATCAATCTTTCACAAATGTTGAAGTCATATGTCTTAGACGCCGTAAGTTTTGAGAGCTTTCACCACCGAGCTTTCACCACCGTGTAAATTCTTGTATTAAATTGGTTCAATATTTTTCCTTGTACCGCTCGCTCCTACAATATTCTCCGAATATTATGACTTCATAAACAGATAGTTTATACAATACTAAGGGGAGACGACTTGGGATACTAGCAGGTCAAAATGATCTAGATATCCAACATCCAGTTGCAGGTGTAGTTTAGTATTTAGTTCTCCTAAAGAACTAGTTCTTCGTACAACTGTTGTAGTTGTCCAAAGTGGTAGTCCAAATGGAATATTACTATTTGTCCTCGCGATTCAATACCTTTTTCAACTGAACTAAAACTCAGACTAACTTCTTTTAAAACATATGTTAAACAAAGATCAGAATTAATCACTTAATTCATAATTGCAAAAGTTATATTAAGTCTTCAGAAATATTTCTTATGAAAATATTGCAACACTATAAAATGTTCATGAAATTACAGGTTAATAAACTTACCTCTACAATAGTAACTATATGCAGCAAAAATATTTTGCAATAAAAATTGTGGGACGGACATACTGATCATACATACCATCTTGTATTATATACACCGATTGACAATAAACACCTGTTCCGCTACGTCAACAATATGAAAAAATTTGCTAGACACAATTGACCAAATCAACCAACAAACAAACGAAAACAATTTACAACCGAGTTGTGAAGTTGTGTTTTTCTTCTGAAATGAGCTGTATTTGTAGTTTTTTTCTTTTATTTGGATTTGTTCGAACTTACCTTTGTTAGAGAGTTGAGTCATAAGCTTGGTCAGCACGAGCACGAGTCACAAGGAAATCTCCAAAGTAACAGAAGTATTTGTTTAACAATAAAGTATAAAAAAAAAAGAAACCACAAAAAGAATTCAAAGAAATACAATAATAACAAAGGTAGAAAAAATAACAAACCGGCCAGCAGAATTGGTCAAAACATGTTTATATTTTACTACAGAGCAGAGGTTCTTAAAGTTCTTAGCAAAAATAATTTTTAAAGCTGTGATGTGGAATGCCCGAAAGTGCATTTTATTCTGCTGTTGTGTCAGTATTCTTAAAATTAAAAATATCATTACAATTTGAAAAATAAATTATCCATAAGTGGGACTCGAACTCGAGCCTGAGGAATATTCGATTAATAATATGCTGAGACGAAACTATTGTGACATCAAGCCATCTTTATATATGAATTCCTCCAACTCCCACTGGAGCATGGAAAGCCAATTTGCGATTCGTTAGCAAATTGATTTTTAGATGATGCGGGCTTGCTAACCCACTTGCCCATAGATTGTTGATAGGTCCGCTATCTGCGCATTCAATCCCACGATTCAGCCATGATTCAGCGGTTATTGCCTACTTTCCTAAGACGTCTGTAAGAATATATTAAGGATATATGGCTGGGCGCCTTCTAACTTCAGCTAGCTTGAAGCGAATGCATCATAGTTATTGCCCAGGGAAAACTTGGTCATAGACCGGAAATTGTTAGCTGCTTGGCAATCAGAAAACTTTCAACCTCTGTAAAGAGCCCCATCCCGCAAGACATCTTTAGAGTAGGGTTCTATAAATCGACTTTCGAATAATCGAACAATCAACTTTTTGTCGAAATAAGTCGAAAAGTCGAAGTCGACTATTTTGTTTCAAAAAAGTCGATAACTATCGTCGGTGAAAAAAGTCGAAAAATCGATTTTGTAAATAAAATTCGAAAAGTCGTAATAAGTCGGAAAATGTCTTAAACTCGAAAATAATAGAAAAAGTAAAAAAAAAATCGAACAATTTAAAAAAGTGGAAAAAAAATCAGAAACTTTAAAATATTCGGAAAAACTAGAAAAATCGTCCTGGCCACTCCCAAGTGAGTGGCAATCAGATAACTTTCAAATTCTGTAAAGAGCCTTGTCCCGCAAGCCATCTTTTGAGTGGGGTTCTATAAATCGACTTTCGAATAAACGAACAATCGACTTTTTGTCGAAAAAAGTCGGAGTCGACTATTTTGTTTCAAAAAAGTCGATAACTCGACTATCGTCTGTGAAAAAAGTTGAAAAATCGAGAAAAAAGTCGAAAAAAAGCCGAAAAGTCTAAAAGTCAGACTCTATTCGACTTTTAGACTTTTCGGCTTTTTTTTCGACTTTTTTCTCGATTTTTAAACTTTTTTCACAGACGATAGTCGGAAAAAGTCGGAAAAAATCAAAAACTCGAAAATAGTGTAAAAAAGTCAAAAATAGTCGAAAATTTAAAAAAAGTGGAAAACTCTAAAATAGTCGGAAAAACTTGAAAGAAGTCGAAAAGTCAGAAAAAGTCGACTATTTATAAAATACTTAAAGTCGACTTTAACTAAATGCAAAAAGTCGAAAAAGAAAAAAGAAAAAGACATTTTGTTTCAACTGTATAACCGGACTTTAGAGTTCCTAATGTTTTTAAACGTTTCACCGATTTCTGCTATAAATACAAGATCTATAGAAATTTTTAGAAAATTGCAAAAAGTCGAAAAGTCGTGGTTTTCGTTTCAACTATAGAACCCTACTTTAGAGTTCCTAATGTTTTTGAACGTTTCGCCGATTTCTACTATAAATATCAGATCTTTAGAAAATTGCAAATTCTTATTCTTCCCTCCCTATCACCAAAGTTTAAGAATTCCCTCTACCAAACTAACTGCATACAAGCACATATATACTTTTGAGTTTACGATAAAGACTTAGACCTCAGACAAAAACGTGAAACTAAAGACACACACTACTTCTCACTACTAGTACTACTACTACTACTACTACTATCACGCTTGGTTTGAGAATTTATGGTTGAGAAATATTCCAAAAAGACAACAAAAAAAGAAGACGAAAACAAT
The DNA here is from genome assembly GCF_022045245.1 of Lucilia cuprina. Classification (NCBI taxonomy): domain Eukaryota; kingdom Metazoa; phylum Arthropoda; class Insecta; order Diptera; family Calliphoridae; genus Lucilia; species Lucilia cuprina. The sequence continues at coordinate 17,787,045 of NC_060954.1, forward strand.
ATTTATATATAAAATATTGCCAACATTGAAGATTGCGAAAAAAATGTTAATAAAAACAAAGAAGTGGAAAACTGGACTGGACAACAAAATGTATTTTTGTTGTATATAAACGATAAAATTATGAATTAAATTGACCGAATGATGAATAAAAAGAAACAATTGTTTACCCCCCTCTTTAAATTACAAGGACAGAAAGACAGAAGAAGTTATGGCTTGAAGTTGATACGAGTACATTTTTACTTGTAGTTACAGAAGAATGAATTAGACTTATTATAACAGTCTTTGTTTTTTTTTAGCAGTAATTCTCTTTTTATATTTTTAATGCTTAAGTTCTTAAGAAAGTAGGTCAATTGATAATTAAGTTTTCGTTGAGCATGTCGACACAATCAGGAAAGGAATTAAGACATACGTGCTTGAATCGAGTACAAATTTTGATAGGGAAATAAGACGTAATATACAAATGATCTTGTTCGTTTACAAATTATAATATCTGTAAAGAAAATCGTACAAATTCCTGATCGGTAATTCGATGAAAGCATGGTTTATTTTACTTAGGTTTACTTTAATCGACGATTAAACGTGCATAGACTCGATTCTTGCAGTACGTTAAGAGGATGTATACTACATAAAATTCGAAGAAATAAGCCTAGGCCACTATCGGTGCTGTTGTGTGATCAATAAAGTGACCCTAGATTTTATTCCAATCAGAGTTCTTGACAGATGTTAAATACAGAATATTATCACTCATAAAAAGGATCTCCAGACTGGATCCGCAAGTGTAATTTTGTATAGTTCTATCATATCATAATTTCTCTTGTTTTGAAGAGGTCTCTTATCAGGTCCTGATTTCTAAAGAGTCTAGAAAAAATATAAATTTCTGTATTTCCAAAGTTAACAGAAATTTCCGAATATTTCTTTGCTGAATTGTTATTAGGATGTATTGGTCCTTTGATTTTTTTCTTAATAAGGATAACGTTTTACTTCAGGAATAGTTGTTTCTTTAGTTCCATTCCTCTACTCTACCAGCAGATATTCTTTCTCATATTTCGCTTGAGAGACTTTTTCCTCTACTTTCTATTAAAACTTTAATGTTATATTCAATCTATTGATCCTGCTTTTTAAAGAGTTTAGTTTTAGATTGAGATCACTTTGTCCATGATCTCCCTTATCAAACACTTTCCTGTTTTACCTAAACACTGATGATTTCTAAGAAGTATTTTTTTGAAAAGTGGATAACTTCCATTTCTTAAGCGAAGAACTATAGTATCTCTGCTAAGTTGAGGGATCTGATTGAATTCAAACAGTTGATTTAGGTCTCGTTGCAATATTTTTAGTGTTTGATCCCGACCACTATGATCTCCTTAATATCCCTATATACGAAAACGGATAACTTTTTATCATTTCGATTTCCAAAGAGAAGAACTGCGGATGGATCATTGAAATTTGATTTCAATTTTAATTAAATTTGGTGAAACGGTTGGGAATTGGGTGTAAAAGATACGAATCTAGCCGATCGTCTTGGGTCGAAGATCGACTAAAGATCGTGAGAACAATCTGTAGTCATTGGTTTCGGATGCTTCAAAATGAACTGTTTCTGTGTTTTTTTCAGAGTTGACAATTGTCTGGGAGCCGATCGTTCCGGGGAGAAGATTCAAATATCGTGGGAACGACTCTAAGGTACAAGTTTCGGTTGCTTTAATATAATATCTTTCTAAAGGTTTCTTTGTCAGACCAACTACAGTTTTTAAGTGCTTCAGGTAGTTTCTTGACTTTTCTTACCAACGTCCGATTGGTAACGTTTTGGCCTTTGGAACCCCCAAACAATCTTGTGCTAGAGTAATATTCGACTCAATACGACGTTTTTCAATTGGTTCCATAAATTTTCTATTTGTTACTTTGAGAACATTTCTCAATTTCTTCTCTCTATTCCTTGAGCTTATCGCTTTTTGTTGTGTTCTAAATATTGAAGGTGTTCTTGAGTGTTCGTTCTTAAAATAGAATAAAACAAACTGCATGTGAGGTTTAAGTGTAAGTCCATGTATATTAGAAATATCCTGAGTTCTTCTGACTTTAATGGCATTGGACAATCGTATCACAAAATTATTATATAAAATGATTAGCGGCTTCAGATTAAAAGTTCCATCCAAAACGAAAATGTTCGTAAATTTTAAGGCCATCGTATGAGAAACATTACTAGAAAAAGTTAAGTGGTTTTAAATCGCACAAAACTTGTTCTATTCAATTTTCACCCCCACAAGATCATTTAAATAGCATTATATTTCAAGACCCTTTCCAAAAATGAAAATTTGAAATTTTTTTATGACATACAACGATACGACATCGATTGTGAATTGCACAATTGTTAATGAACAAAACATATATAAACAACTTTGGATCCATCTTAGCCCATTAACTGCAACATAACCCCACTTACTTATAAAATGTAATTTTTATTAAACAAAAAAACTTTCAACTTGGACTAATTTTATAAGAACTTTTCTTGGGAAAGTACATATTTGAGTTGAATTTTTATTACAAATTTATTTTATTCTTATTGTCTCGGTCAAGGGGAGGAGGAAACTAACTCGCGATTTTTAATTATAATGACTACTTTGTATCTGTTGTAACGCTTGTTATTGTATTGCAAATTTCTTAAACTGATATTGTTAATATTGTGTTGTCCTATACATTTTGTCATAGTATGTATATGCTGGACACTTGCAGTCATGTATTCCATAACCATAATATACAAACACCTGTCGATGCTGGTGAGGAGAAAATAAGAAAAAAGCAGCAACAAGCGAAAAACAAGTTGTAAGCTTGACTTTATTTTTATTGCGCGCCACAAAAAAAGAAAAAAAAAGACTGATCATCAGGTTGTGGGACAACAATATTTGTGTTGTACTTTATGTGCATATAAGCCATCACTTTACCACAACTTCACTCTCGTAGACCTCTGGTATGAATGCATGTGTACATGAGTCACTATAATTATAATGACCAAATACTCATAATACAAGTATCCAAATGTTTACGAACAACATGATTGTTTTTTTTTTTTTTTGGTAAGGGAAATTGCAATTTGGTCAACATCATACGACTGCATTTCTTTTCTTAAGTATAATTCGAAGAAGTGAAAATAGTTTTCTTTTTGTTTAACATTGATGGAATAGTTAACGTTTTGAATTTGAAATATTAGTAGTTATAGCTTTGAAAAGGAATTTTTTCATTTCATATATATAATCACCCCAATCGTCAATAGAAGCGAACATTTTGTTCCCTCGAAATTTTCATTTCCTTTGAAAAAAGTGAAAAGCAGACATATTTTACGTGAGATGATGACTGGCAATAGGAGTGAATAATTCAGTTATAAGTCCAAGTCGTTATTTAACCTTTAAATTTTTTCTTGAAGCTTGATTCGGACCAAGAACAAGTCTAATACTCGGTCAAATAGACTGTTCTATATACTAGACTAAAGAATAGACTATGTAGACTATAAACCAGACCAGACTATAGACTAGACTATAGACTAGACTATAGACTAGACTATAGACTAGACTATAGACTAGACTATAGACTAGACTATAGACTAGACTATAGACTAGACTACAGACTAGACTATAGACTAGACTATAGACTAGACTATAGACTAGACTATAGACTAGACTATAGACTAGACTATAGACTAGACTATAGACTAGACTATAGACTAGACTATAGTCTAGTCCTTAGGATTACAAATGTGAATTTATGTATCCTGGTCTAAAGGAAGTGAATCATAACAAAAATGATTTACTAAATAAATCCTTTGAATTGTTGTTGGAATAAATACTTGTTCATTAAGAAATATAATTTACTATATAAATACATAATAACTCCCGTTTTATGAAAACATGTGTTTTTTAACTAAAAAGTATGTTGTTCTGTGTGCATTGACCTGTTATGTTATTGTATTTATTTTATAGTATCAATGTGTTACTTAAAGTACTTAATGTACAAATAAAATAACTGAAAATGTGTAAAGACTTTATTTAAGAACGCGTGCCACATGTGTAAGCACTTAAAAACACATTTTAATTTAAAATAAAATAACAACAACAATGTCTTTTAATCATTTGTTTATAGTCGTTGTTGTCTTTATATAGTTAATGTTAAAAGTGTAGTGTTTAATGTAGAGCTAATATTAAACAAAGTTCGACTGGTACAATAAGTCATATTTTAGTATTTGGGGATTTGAAAAAAATAATACATTGCCATGTTGGGAAGTCGATTTGATCTGTATAATATACAAAGTCCGAACTTATATCAGATTCCAGATTTTAAAATAAAATTATATATAGTTTTTGTTGAAATTTGATCGGATATTTGGAACAACATAATAAAGAGAAAGGGTATATATAGTCGCGCTAAATGTGGCAATGTATAATACAGAGAAAATAACGCCCGGATACGTTTATTCTAAAATGAAAAATAGGCCTTACAGACTAAACTCTAAAAGGGAATATAACTTGGACTAAACACCATCGATAAAGATGGACCCACTGGCCGAAACTGAGAGAAATCTCTCGAGAACACATAAATTAGTAGTTGATTTGGCTGGATAATGGTTATTAAGTTGAAAGGAAGACTTCTCTAATCGAGTTAGCCTGCAAAGTAGTGCCCTTTCATCTCTCTTCACAAATCTTGTCATTAAACCCCTAATCGTCGATACTGGTTCAAAGAAATGTAAGAGTTTAGCTTATATTCATTAAGAACACCGCACCATGTTACCTTGTTGAAAGACCCTATCTTGGTGTGATTGCAATCCCGAAGAAAAAAGGTGGTTAGTTGCACGTAGGACTATGTAGCGATTAGTCAATTGGTTGATGTTCCTTCGGGATCCATGTAGTAGCTGTGGTTTAAACTCAAATTCACGGGAAGAGCAAGTGTTTGTTAAAAAAATGATGCACGGTGAAATCTATATCTCGAGATAAGTTCAGTATTGTTGCCGAATGACAACAGATACCCCACAGAGGAGTGACTGTTAGATTAAGCATTGGAATTGACTTGGAGTTGAATGTAGGGGTACGGTCGGATCTCATTCGACTGTAATTAGAAGTTAAGCAACATGGAAGCATTGATGACACATTAGATAGCTCAAGTATATTGGACCGAAACTTCAATATGTGTAAATTGTTACCGGCGACTAAGATACACAATGGAGCGTTGTTGTGTCGTCACAAAAGCTCCACCAGTGGTTGAAAAAGACCACGTGCACTACGATATGCATTCATTTAGATTAACACATTTTGCTTTTGAATTTCGCAAAATTTTCGGGCGACTTGTGTGCTCGAGTCACTCGCTTAATCACTCATAACATTTCTTCCGTTACGAACTTGTCTACTGTTTTTTTACAAGTTTGTACCACATACGACTAAAGAAGAAATTCTACCAATAGTGAAAAACACTCCAAATAGCGACGTTGCTCCAGTGAGTCAATTGTGTGGGATAGTCATTCTTGCAATAGTTGATCGTCCACAATGGGGCTCTTACATAACGACCCGATTTCTGAATATTGTGAAATGTAGAACCTATTAAAGTGAAGGTTTTAAGATAATTGAATGATTTCTTAAGAATAATTCACATTTAAGATTCTTAGTTCGCTCATTTGTTTCTACCGCTGCCATGAATCCATAGATGTCAGATGTTATTACTGCAACAGTTTTGTTCTTGTAAGAAGCTTCTTCCTGCGGAAAAAATCTTTCGGTTTTGCTGAGTTGACTTTAGCCAATTGAGAATCGGATGATGGGAACCATACATGCTTTGTGTATGGGTAAAGGGATATAAGCCAATCGGTTGTCTCTTAAGCAGCGAAACGCAGTAAGCTCTCTTGTGCTCATTCTTTTACACGCACGTATGCTCACGCATGTATAGAAAACCAACAAAACCGGTCAGAGAATCAATTTTTAACTCTCTGCCTTTCGTCGCTCTAAAACCTCGATACAAGAGAAGAACAAGACATTTTAGCACTACTCTCTCTTTAAGTTTTGGCCGCGTAACTAGTTGGTTTAATTCGAAACATTAGTTTTGATTTTGAAAAATATTTGGATTAAGAACAGCTCATTTACAAACCTCAGATTACTATAAAGTTTTTGTTACTATTATTTTTTTGTTTAATCTCAATTAGTTTTGAAATTTATACATTTTTATAATTTACGAAAATAAACCTTAAAGAGAATAAAATTTAACAAAAAATTGTTTTTCTTTTTTTCTTACAGATTCTACTAGATACCGAGTATCTAATAAATAAATCAGTGTGATACAATGTTTATTTCTAAAATACACAAAATATACAATAAATATTTTTTAAAAATATAATTTTGCAAATAACTAAAATAAACAAATCATTCATGCAACAATTGAAATTCATAAAAAACATGTTTATTTCCATAAATTATGCAAAAACAAAAATAAAGTTTATACAAAAGAAATAATTAAAAATAAATTTTTAAATGAAACTATAAAATTTCAAATACAATGAATTTTGTGTAAAAAATAGTTCGTTTTTTAAAGAAATTGTTTAAAGAATGTAAAAGAAATGTGTTGCATTACGTTAGTTGATGTGAAAGAAAAACAAAGAAAAATCTCAATTATCCGGAAGTTGTGTTTCTAAAAAAGAGTGTACAATTTTTTCCAACGTTACAGTAATGACATTTACTAGAAGAATTACTGCTTAGAAATGCCGTCATTAGCTGCAAGAAATTCTTCAACTATGACATCTTTAAGTAACAATAGTGTAGATGCGGCTGCTGCAACATCAGTATCGTCGTCCAATTCTGCAACATCGATAACAAATGCGAATATGTCTGAAACTTGCATTTATTCTACAGTCACTACGACAACAAATGTTGCCTCTACCACCTCTAGTTTAACTGCTGCACAGCAGCAGCAGCAGCAACAACAAGAAGACTACTTACAGCAGCAGCAACAGTACCAACAACAACAACAACAACATCATCATCAACAAAAATATAATTATTATCATCCACCTCCAGCCGTGGGCAATTCTCTACATTATTCTAGTAATAATAATGGTGGAGCAAGTGCAACAACAACAGCGGCAGCAGCATCAACGGGTTTAGCAACATTTAACGGAAATTCGAATTTAGAAAATGTTGCTGTCCATGCAAATGGTAACAACAACAATAATGATAATAATAATTTTAATACAAACTACAACAACGGTAATTCTAGTAGTAACAGTAGCACAACAACAAATGCCAACAGCAGCAACAGTAATAGTAAAATGAATTCTACGCCACCGCCTGTTGCTGCTCTCCCAGGTAATTCTATAATTGGTCACAAAACGGATACAACCTCAACTGGTTGTATATTAAGTGGCGGTAGTGGTAGTATTGTAGGCATAGCTCCTGCTTCCGCTTTTAAGAATCAGTCACAGCAACAACAGCAACAACAACAATTACTTGCTTCCCGAGAGGACGTTGCTTCTTTGGCTGGCTCCTCATCTATAAATAGCCAAATATCAACGAATAATAACAATCATCATAGCAATATGAAAGCACCACCACCACCATCAGCAACAACAACAACAACAGTTAATGGAGGTGGGAATAGTAGCAACAATAATCATAATCTCAACAGTATATTGAAAGGAAGTAAAGGTAAGTAACTTTTAGTTTTGTTTTAAGATAATCATATTTTAAACATTTCTATTTGTATTTGTAATAGAAATTTTAATAGAAAAAAAACATTTTAGTAAAATTAACTTTAAAATTAAAACACAAGGGAAAAATAAGGAAATTAGTTTTAAATTTTAGTTTCTACTAATAGATTATACTATAAGACACTTGTTTAAAACGAACTATATGAAATGGTTAAAATCAGGTCAGGTTTAATGAAACCTGGTCTCTATATGATGCCCCTAAGTCTAGCGTTTTGCTAAACTTTCGCAGGTAGCAAATAAGAACGCTGCTCTCCGGCGAGAAACTTTACTATTGCCAATTATACCCCAACAATAGGTTCCCAGTAAAATCACTACTGCAGAAGTCATAATGAGCAGGATGACGAGACTCAGAAATTTACTGGGAACTGAGAACTCTATTTTGGATGATATTCTCCTATGTATGATGTATATATCTGTGATTAATCATAAGAATATCCTAGATTACGTGAATTAAACCAGTTGGTTAAACACTAGAAGTAGTAAGTGGTGTCTCTATAGGAAAGGACTCCTACGACCTATATATACAACGGGACCAAAATCAGATGTACCTGAGTAACCCGCTTAAATTTGTTTTAAGTGGTACCCCTTCTTAGCTGAACCTAAGGACGGACTCTAATAAAAACTTATGTCAAAGAGTTATCTGAATGTTTGCCAAATGTTTCTAAAGTTTAAAAACGAATACATTAAAACTCAATGAAGTTCCACACAGCCGTTCCTCTCAATATTCGTGTTTATCTTCATCCTGTTTCAGATCTTAATATCTAATAGAACTTTCTGTCAAATTGCTTTATATAGATGTTCAGAAAATGTATATCTAAAGACATGCTCTTTAACGATTTGAATCTATAATGCTGGTTTAAAACAAACGTAATCTAGCCGCGATTTTTTTCTGATGCGCTGTCATTCAGATCGTCCATAATGAGGCCGGTCATCACAGATCAAGTGTACATAATCATTTTCTCATTAAGCACCATTGGCACTGCTTATGGATGTGTTCATAATGAATCTCTCAGACATCTGTATGAATCCTCCATAATAAGGTAAATTAGTTCCGAACTCATTTGGAGACTTTTATTGAGGGTATTGTGTCATGGAAAAGAAAGATGAAAATTATCCAGTCTGGGTAACATAAAGGGACTCTGGTGACTTTATTAACTATCCTATACGAATGAAGTACAAAACATTTTAATACTCCGCTTCCTTTCAGCATGAGAGAGAGAGAGAGAGACTTAGACATCTGGTTGATTTATTTTGAACTAATAATTCTTAGAAACAATATGATGAGTTATAAAGAATATAAGTTTTTGGACTATATTTTCATAGATAAAATTGGAGTGAAAATTTTCGTGGATTGGATCAAGCAATTATTAGCACTACTTGTAGACATAAAGATTTTCCTTACATTCTTTCAGCTATTCGTATTTCCTTTATAAAAGGGAGAATTAAATCTTTTTATTGCTCTTTAGCAAATGACAATCTCAAAAATTCCCAAAAGTAGAGCAGATGCTGTAATGATTTTGAGTTAGGACATATTAAAGGTTAGACATTTTAAAGGTTATCCAGTGGCGTGTTAACCCAAAAATGTTAGGGTTATATGATTATGATTCCATCTACCTCCGCCAAAACATAAGCTTTGATTGCTTCACCATTAGTCCTCACTCGATTTTCATTATTGATTTTCAAGATTGCTCTTACAAAATTGCCTTTATACTGTTTTCACAGAGTCAAGAATCTTCTTGATTGGAGTCCTGTTTTATCAATTATGTTTGTTCCGCTTATTGAACTTACCAATTATTGTTGAACTATAGAAGATACGATCATCCACATTCTCCAAGTAGGATTTCTTCTGTGTGCTGTGTAGGTTAAACAAACCTTAGGCCCGAAGACCGCGACTTTTAAAGCCGCTGTATACCAATTACGATTCCAAGGATCTAGCATATATTTCTATATGTTCTCCTTAAAACTGTGTGGTGTTAATGTTGGTAAGGCTTTCACAACATTTTGGAAGACTTTTAGCAAATGTTTAAGTTGGGATGGATTCCATACTAACATTGCAGAAAGAACTCTTAGCAAATATATATGTTTCAAAATAGGGGAACCTTCATTTCGTCAGACAATCGGTATTCCAAAGAAAATTGTCCACTTTACCGAATAAACTTGTCTTGTGCGCTCCATTTTATTCAAGTGCTGCCGACTACAGCTTCGAGATCTTCGTTTCGTATTTACCATTAGTGGTTAATAGAAATTGAACTTATTTCAAGCAATTCTGTATTCGGTAGATATTTGGGTTTCTAAAGGGATAGAACCTCAAATGAAGTTTTTATTTTCACTCAGGAACAATCCTTTAAGATTAATGTTTCTGCTCTCTGACGTATCTCAATCGGCTTATTAAATGCAGCGGATCTGGGTGATATAAAAACCACTAATGGAAAATCAATTGCTACGTAAGCAATTCAATGACAATAGCTCTTTAGTTCTCGTTCGCTAACAATAACATCTCCAAGAAATTCCCTAAAATCCCATCCGACGGACAAAATGTTTAGGCTAAGGCGCGGCTACAATCCAAGTAGATTAACAAGGATTTTACTAAGACTAGATTGAAAAACAATTTGATAAGATAACTGTACCGGTTTCGGACGGCTAATGACTACTTGTGGGAACAAACATTAGAGAATACAATTCAATAAGAAAATTGTTCAACGAAAATTAGGAAAAAAAATCGGTGAAATACAATTTCTTGATATTTTCGGTTAGCTTTCGATTACGACTATAGTTCATCATGTTTTATTTTCGAATCTTTGAACCAAGTTCTTATTGGGTACTTTGATTCTTAATTATATTTCTATTTATGTTAACTGTTTGAGAATTATAACATTTTGTGCAATAATCTCTTTCCAATATATTTTATTTTCAGTTTCTAGTTGCACTAAAAACACTTCATAGATATTTAATTATTATTAGCATAAATTATTACATTTTTTAATTGTTTTATATATAACCCTCAAGGGTTTATTAAATATTCAGTTTACATGTTTACATGGAATATTACTTATCTTTATAACTTCAGCTATTCATTCATCCATACATTCAACAACAATTTAAGAATGAGGTTAATGCCATTGATTTTAATCAATTTAATTTTAATGGCTACAAAACCACCCTAATTCATACAACTTACTGACTGACTGACTGACTGACTGACTGACTGGCTGATTGACTGTTTGAGTGGGTTTTGTCTATAAATTTTTTTCTTTTACATTTTTTTTAAAGGCAATTAATTTATAGTTTTTTATTTTTACACCTTCTACTGTTTTGTTTTAACCCACAAAACTACTGACCACCTGTTAAGTTTTGAACACTTAACTAGTTTAACTAAACGATTGAACTAGATTTTGATGACATTTATCATGTAATGACGACTTTAAAACTATAAAGCAATTGATTAACTTTGTTAAGCAAATTTAAATATTTTCTAAACTGAAATATGTAATTTGATATTAAGTTTTGAATTATATTAATGTTATATTTAATAATTTTAAAATTTAGATTTTTGTTTAAAATTTTACTAAACCATCAATGAAGAATTTCAGTGACAAAAATCATTATTTAGTTTCATATTTTTTTCGCCCGACATGTTTAAACCATTATTCATATTGTATGCAGAATCATCAAAAAACTCCAAATGCTTTTAACTGTAAACATAATTTTCATAATAAATATTATGTATTATTACTTCCCCGCCCCCTCCTACCTATTCTTTTGCTCGAACCAAAACACATGTTATAAAATTCATTTTAATTTTAGGATTTTTTTTTTCATTTACCATTGTTCGAGTAGAGGGGGTGATTGCCATTGGTTTGTTGCACAATATCTATATTCGTTGGAAAATCATTTATTTTTTATGCTTAAATTACAGATGTGTTTTTTGGGGGGTTTTCACTTTTTGTTCATCAAATAAAGCGAAATACAGTGGGAGCCAACCAAATTAAACATAAAATCTGTAAATTTCACAGAAATCCATTTCGAACGAATGTCGAATTATCTTTCCTAAGAACTAAACCACTTCACATATTCAAACTGAAATTGACAGTAACTTAAAGTTATATTTTTTTAAGTTTTAATTGAGAAAAGAACGTGATCACTGGATCTAATTATATAGAATTAGTTTGAGAATATGTGGAATTGTTTAGCAGCTCGTAGCTCAGAGTCAACACTATTAATCCTAAATAAATTGAGAATGTAAAGGGTAATCAATTTTTAACACTTTCGTTTTGCTTCTAATCTATGACGAATCTGTTCAATATCTGTAAATAATCGTCTGTCATTCCGCCATTTTATTGTTGACATGTCCTTGTTGGTAAATAGATCCGTTTGGGGTTTCATTGTTAGATACTCACCCAGAAAATTATTGTGACAACCTCTGTTGTCTTCTGATAGATTGTTAACAAACCGGATCGAAATTAGGGTTCTATTTTTGAAACGAAATGTCTACTTCGTCTTTTTGCATTTAGTTAAAAGTCGACTTTTTGCATTTTATGCAAAGTCGATTTTTCGACTTTTTTCATAGATGATAGTTGATTTATCGACTTTTTTGGACCAAAATAGTCAACTTCGACTTTTCGACAAAAAGTCGATTGTTCGATTATTCGAAAGTTGATTTATAGAACCCTAGTCGAAATCTGCCTCCGATTGCCTCCGATATTAAATGCATCTGTAAAGATGTTACACTAATGCACTTGTGACCGAATATAAATGGTCATAATTAAATAGAATTCCATTCTTTGTTCCCTTCTTCATTCTGTTATAAATATACCAGACTTAATGCAGTTTGTTCCCTTTAAGTAAGAACTTATCTTTCACTTATTTACAAAATACGAATACATTTCGGTTTAATGATTATGACTCTAGGTGCTGTTGCCAAGTCAATAAACGCCATTCATCTGTATGGTTTTAAACCGAAGTGATGCTTTCAAGCATATATGATGCTAAGCAACTGGCCAGTGAAGATCACAGCTTATTTTACTCAAGAAGTTGAGCAAAGTTTTATAATAATGTCAGGTGTCAGTACCAGCCAGCTTAAAAAGACACTGAGAAATAAAGCCGAGAAAGCGGTTGTTCTCTTAAAGCTTCCTAGGTTCATATTCAAATATAAATACTAACAAACGGCTGCTCTGTTGAATGTCTATTGACTCAGAAAGCTAACATAATTTCACTTTCTTCAAACGTTGAGGATCCCAGGATTTTATAGATGATTTTTGTCGTAAGAAAAACTCTCGATAACACTCTAAAGCCAACAGCAATTTTGGCAGTCTGTTTATTCGTTCCTATAAAGTGCTCTTTGATCATTCAGATTTTATTTTCTACTTTTGACGTCTCGACTTATTATATGCAATCCGAATGTAACAATTTACTAGTCAGTCTAATTGCTAAGCCAATTCACTTCATTCACCCACTGATTTCATAGATTTAACAAACAATTTCAGAAATGTTTGGTCCCAACAAATTTGATTACATTCGTTAGTGATACATTCTTGAGACGGATCAGATCATTTAAGAGGCTTTTACAGAAATATTCCATTCATAGCTCCGCTAGGTAGGAGTAGATTACATAAAAGATGTTGCACCGATTGTTCAACCTCTTCATCTAAACAACTTTCGCAATAAATGTTAGATAGATAGCTCGACCAATTGTACAGTGTCCAGTAAATAGTGTGCCTATATAAAGGCAAAAAGTGTCTGTTAGAGCTTCAATCGTGTCCGATCGAAAACTCAGATTTTTCCGAACCCCTCGTGTTTTGGAACTAATCATCAATTTGACAGAGTATTATCTGTGTTGGAACAGGAACTGAATGGTATTTGAGAGTATTGAGGGATGCAAGATTATCTACGGAACAAAACTACATAAATCAGACCGAATGTTTACATTGGTGATTGACCGTATCTAGAGTCATCTTCGAGCTTTTGGGCTGTTCTTTCTCTGCGTATTTTACGGAATATGAAAGTTGTTTCTCACATTTCGTCTTGGAGTCAGAGATACAGGCCGAGGCAAAATGATCGGCGGCGGCGCAATCATTTTCGGTCGATGACGGCGGCTTATTATAGAAAATATTGGCGGCGGCTAAATAACTTAACTTATCCTTTCGAAATTGACATATAAGCGTTTATTATATTGGAAAATCTCTATATAATAGTCTGTTATATAGAAACCATTCTGTATATAAGTTTTTTATGCAGAAAATGGACATTATTAAAGAATTTTTATGTTGCAAAACTTTTCAATTTGGCATGCAAATACAAACTCCGTTCAAATTGGTTAAATTATTTTCTGAAATAAATATGCGATTCCAATTTTTATCAGCGGCGACGTTAAAGCCGTCTTAACTTTTCAGAAGATAGAAGTCGGCGACGGCGCGGCTCGCAAAATATTACCGGCGACCAGCCGACTCCGATTTAAACTGTCTCAGCTTATGTCCCTGCTAGGAGTTGTCAGGTTAACGGATTTCAAACTCTTGGTTTAGTCTTTTGCAATACAGAATTTGAGATAGCATATACTATCATATTGAACATGTTATTGCTCCACTGTATAATTTAATGCATTTAATAGGTAAATAAATATTCTTGGTATTTTATATTTATTATTCTTTTCTTTTTATTCACAACCTAATAACGTCAAATTTACAATTGAAAGGTGAAACAGGAAAATTGTTTAGTGTTTTCTTTTCAAAAGCTTTTTAGTGAATAATTCTTAAAAGCTTTGTATTCAAGTGGACCATTAAGTGAAAAGAAAATAGAGATTAAACTTTTCAGATCTGCATTTCAAATTTTTCGATCGAAAATATATAATCGAAATTTGAAGAATCATGATTTTGGACTTAATAACCATTAAGCGCTGTACATATTTAATGATCGATCATTCTCATTTAGTCAACGATCGTTCTAAATTCGTAAACGATAGATCTCATTTTGAGAACGGGACCTATGTTCGTAATTGGAATTGGTTATGTGAAGATGTTATAATGTTGACACATGTAAGTTCCACAGAATAATTGTCACTGCTTTTCATCTCTTCAATGATTTCTATTCAAAATTGTTGACATTAGGAGTTTTAATTAATATGTATAACAACGTTTCAACGCCTATTAAATTGGGCGCCACTAAATTTTTAACTATAACTTTAATATTGTTATATTAATTATAACTATAAAACTTAAAATTAATTGAAATTTACAAAATAGTTAATTAATAATAAACGACGACGACAACAACACAAAATCCAAAAAAGCAACTTAAGATTTCATATTAAAATTAATTTATGTTAATCAAAAATAACGAACAAAAATAAACGTGAGATTTTATTAATAACCCAGTACGGTAATCGAGGGGGGATCATAAATATATAACACACATTGTTTATACCATTTTTATAATAAATACCACCAACTAAAACCAATGTTAACCATATTTAACGCCTTCATTTTAATGTTTTCATAAATCATTTCCGAAAGTAATTGTGTATATAGTATATTATCTATCGCAGACTCTATAACTCTGTAGTATTATGAAGTGAATATTTAGCAGTCATAGTAAAGTTTATGACAAAACAAGGTCTTTAACATTTGGAAGATTTTCATTCATTAATAAATTTATAATGAATATAAATAAATAGACATACAAAACTGAATTGAATTTTAATTAAAATTTGTTAAAAGTTAATTTATGTGTGCGATTTTATGTTGACAATTGAGAATGATAACTAGTAGTTCTGGGTAAAAGGGAACCGACAAATAGTCTAGTCTATAGACTAGACTATAGACTAGACTATAGACTAGACTATAGACTAGACTATAGACTAGACTATAGACTAGGCTATAGACTAGACTATAGACTAGACTATAGACTAGACTATAGACTAGACTATAGACTAGACTATAGACTAGACTATAGACTAGACTATATACTAGACTATAGACTAGACTATAGACTAGACTATAGACTGAACTATAGACTAGACTGTAGGCTAGACTATAGATTAGACTATAGACTAGACTATAGACTAGACTATAGACTAGACTATAGACTAGACTATAGACTAGACTATAGACTAGACTATAGACTAGACTATAGACTAGACTATAGACTAGACTATAGACTAGACTATAGACTAGACTATAGACTAGACTATAGACTAGACTATAGACTAGACTATAGACTAGACTATAGACTAGACTATAGACTAGACTATAGACTAGACTATAGACTAGACTATAGACTAGACTATAGACTAGACTATAGACCAGACTATAGACTAGACTATAGACTAGACTATAGACTAGACTATAGACTGAACTATAGACTAGACTGTAGGCTAGACTATAGATTAGACTATAGACTAGACTATAGACTAGACTATAAACTAAGCTATAGATTAGGCTATTGACTAGACTATAGACTATACTATAGACTAATCTCGCGTGTATCTGTGTGCCTTGATAATTGGTATTATTTTAAAAATTTTTTAACGAATTAAGCAATCTCACATTGCCACCTTTTAAACTGCAGGGTACGTATGAGAACAAAAGCGTACAATATATGTTAATGAGTTAATTTATATTTTACTTGTTGTATGACATTTTCTTGTTGTTATTGTTTTTATTTTGTGGTTTTAACTGTAACAATATAGTGACAACAGTTTCGATGTTTGGTTTTTAATGAATGAATGGCGGCACATTTAAATGTTTGTTTTAATAAATTGTATTGTCCAAACACAATTGGAACGTGGGCCTAGAAAAAAACAAATGGATTTAAATGTTTTTTTTTTTCTTTTCAAAATAAAGAATTATTTTTTAGCTGAACAAAGCAATTTAATGTCATTTAATTATCCATTTATCCCACACTTATTATTGGAGTGAAAATTTAGTGACAGACAAGTTTATAATTCTTTTAAGAAACATATTAGCTTTGCTAATAATTTGGCAAACATTTACTTTTGCTCTTTGCATAAAAATTATTAAAAATTTACCATTCGTTAGAACCATAGCTTTAGCGGACCCTGTTGGTTTTCACCTGATATGCTTGGTCTTTTGGACTCCATTAGATTGGTTAACATCTGCATTGTTTTCAGATCATCGATACTATAAACATTGGATAACAAAATTTCAAGACTATGCTCTTTAACATCTATGTAGTCTTGCATATCCTAGGAATCTAAACTCAATCGCGACGACATTAAAATATATTATTCTTGCAACATAAACGCCACTCAGTCAGATTGGTATTGCTTCAACACTCGAGGTCATTTGTGGCATTTACATTTCTTTATTAAATTAAAACTGAAAGAAACTATTTTTTCTTGTGCTGAACGCAATCAACGATGGAAACATCAAAACTCAAGTGTTTTTTTTTAATATTACTTGTAGAATATCCAAAGTGTCCAGGACCTGATTTCCACTATGAATGACCTCAACAATATTTAACCTTGAAAAAAATTCGTCAAAGTTTCTTATAGGCATACGTACTGGTCATTGTTAAAATGGTCTCTTAAGGAAACTATTTCGATCATATACGTTCGATCATACGATCCATATCTTAATGACCTGATTATATACTGTTTTGCTTCGATAAGATTAACTTGTTTTGCACTTTTCATTATCAGTTCAACACCGATATTCAGGACATAACAGTTTTTAAACGACGGTGTATAGATTTCGCAATAAACTATTCACAATTTCATAACAGAACTGTTAAGAACATTCACTTCAATGGACCCATAATGGAAACTGCATTATCAGATTTGTTCTTTACGGAATATTAGCAAAGCTAATATGTTTCCTGAATATCGGTTTTGAACTGATTAACTTGTTTTGCACTTTTCATTATCAGTTCAACGCCGATCAGACATGGGCGTTTACTTCTAATGGAAGTGTTAATATATTTCGAATTATTCCAGATCGAAAAGCTACAGTTTCTAAGATTGTAGCTTACACCATGATCGAGAAAATCTTTAATATACTTTTTAGCTATATCATTTTTGCATGATCCAATAGCGTTCAGTCTGGCTATAACTTGAATTAGAATCTTTGATAATAGAAGAATATCTTAAATAAAAAATATTTTCTCTCCTTCTCTTTCCTGTTGATTGATTTTAACACTAAGAACTTTTCCATTTTAATTTCTATTAAACTCATTAGCGTCAAAATATTGAACAGATATAAAATAACTTAAAATTACTGTCAATATAAACCAATTTACATACATACATATATGTATGTGTTACACTTTCACATAAATATTTATTTATGTAAACATATACTAAAATAATTACGTACTAAATAAGAATATACATGCATATGCATGCACCAGCTATAGGAATTATTAACAAATTTATTCTTACTATTGTAAGAAAAAGAAAAAATAAAAACAAATTGTGTGAATTTTTTTTTGTATATAGGTACATATATTTTTTTGTTGCAAACAATTGAAATCTATGATTAAATATGTGAAAGTTCCTAAATACTCGTGTACTAAAATTAAGCAACAAGTGAATTTTTGCATTTACTTGAAAACCACAACATCCAAACAGCATGCGAATTGGGCGTCCCGTATTATTATATACAAGTACGATGCATCTATGTATTTGTATTAAAGAGTTTTTTTTGTAGTCATAGATGTTGCAAGTATCAAAAACACACAAATATAAAAACAGACACTATAACTGACGGACAATAAATGAAGAAAAAAAAAAACGATGTCAGAGAGTCAAAGACCTGAAAGCCCTCTGAATGGTATGGAACTGCAAAGTTGCAAGTGAAAAAAATATATATGTATATGTATATAAAAACATTAAACAGACACCAGCAGCTACAAGTTGTACCAAAATACTATATACAGTGTGTGATAAAAGTTTTCGTACCAAATGAAAACATTGTTGTTAACAGCAAGGTGATTACTTTTTACACAATTCGTCTTACAAATGATAATACAGTTTAAACTAGAACTGAAATTGTAATGATCCTTTAACCTCATTTTGAACGCTTTTAGAGTTATGGATGCATAGAATACATTGTTACCTTATTATTTCCTAGACCAAATCTGAATTACTTGTGCCAATTTTGGCATCGATAAGCAAAGTTTCCACGTTTAAAAAAGTGAATGTTTATTAATTATTAGAATAAAGTACAATAATTACTATAAACTGTAAGGTTCCTCCGGTAGGTTAGTGTTCTAGACTGGTAGACCGGAAGTGGTGGGTTCGATTCTCACCTGAGGCATTGGTAAAAGAAAGCACAACAGGCTCAATAGAGGCCTAGGTGTATTTCTTCGGATTTTATGTATATACATCCTGCTTTCAAACTAACTAAGGTTTCTCCTTTAAGGATCCGATCGTGTTCAGTCTTATCATTATAGTCGGAACTATGTTCGAAAACAACTAAAAGAAAAAGAATCGACAAGGAAACATCGTTTTCGTGAAGAATGAATTCATGATCGAAAAGCGTTAAAATCCAAGTTTACAGCAATCATATGCTAGCATGATCGGTTGCTTATTGATATTGTTGTTCATTTTCATCATGTCGAGTTCAGTCTTGTCTTCAAGGCTACACATATACGATCGTTCAATGGTCCAAACATCTTAAGTTAGTTTACTATTCGATATCGAAAGGAAATTGTTTCCGATGAAAATGTATTTAGGAGTACAATCGTTAGTAAATAGAAAACGATCGATAACTTTATGATCAGTTTAGGTTTAGTCTTGTCTTCACTAAGAGTTTACTAAGATTCCACGACTTAAGATTTCATAACCACACCAAATATACAGCACTAAGTTGCTGAAGATATTGAATAAACTTGAACGACTACACTAATGATCGTTCAATAGTCCAAACTTCTTTAGTTTGAAATAAAATTAACCTTTTGCACTATTCGAGATAGGAAAGTTGTTGCTTCTGCTGAAAATGGAATTGGAAGTGCAATAATCAGTATATAGGAGACGTTCGATCACTTTGTGATCATGTCGGTTTCAGTCTTATCTTCACTACGACTTAGCTAGGGTTTCCTAGACCAAAAAAATCAATAGCTTAACGAAATATACTGCACTAAGTTCCTGGGGATCTTGTTTATGCTTGATTAAAACTTGATCATTCTGGAAACTGAAGTTTTCGAACAGAATACTTTCGGGAGTGTAATAATCAGTATGACGAGAAGATTAATAACTAAATGATCCTATCGTTTCCAGTCTAACCAAAAGAATTTTAAAGATATTATACAATTATTATAGTGCTTTCGGCTTAGCTATGCAATATATCTTGATCTTAACGTAATATCCAAAAAATAGTTTCGGGAGTGTAAAAATCAGTATTTAAGATGATTGATCATTTAGTGATCCTTCTGAATTTAGTTTTGTCTTCTTTAAGATTACATTTTAAAGAAACCGAGAGCAGAAAACATCTACAGGTGAACGAAACTGTAAATTTAGAGCGTTTGAATAGATTTGCGCTGAACTGATCTAGTTTAGTCGTGTTCCTTTTAAAAAAAGTTTTCTTAATATTCCAAAAATAAAAAAATGCTGATGTTACAGAAGTTTTCAAAACTTAAACATCCATAGGTGGACGAAATTGTGAAATTGTGAGCTTCGAACAGATTGGCACTGATCTGATCTAGTTCAATCGTGTTCCTTATAATAAAAGCTTTCTAAATATTCAAAATATAAAAAAACAAAACCCTGATGTTGCAACTTTCAAGAATTTATAATTATTATAGAGCGGGAGATCTTGCTCACGACAGCTTGTCTTGACAAAGATTCGATCATGATATTACTGTAACATTATTATGATGCTTAATATCTTGTTTATACCACCTTCATGACTTCATGATCAGTCATTCGAAACTTTGATCGTGATCTTACGATCTTAATGAGCTTTTTGATCTATCAGCATCCTAAAGAAGTATCATTGTTGTGTTAAAACTTTCGAAAGGAATAGTTAGATCTGCGATTGCAATTATCTGTTTATGGAATGTAGATCAAAAAGTTGCTGTTTTCCAAATGAATGATCTTTAAATGATGTTTGCACACATTGCTATTCGATGGTTGTTAAAGTTAGAAAAGCTGTTGAAGAATTAATGTTGCGCAAATTTGGTTGAGCTCATTCGATAGCTTTAAAATATGGCCTTACACGATCAATTCGGAATGGATAAAGATCTGGAAGTCACGAAGTTAGAACATATGATAATGATTTTGATCAAATATATATGCTTTCTTTTTTTTGTACATTAAATTTTCGATCACATCGTAAACGATTATGTATTATAAGATATTTATGCATTTCAAGAGGAATAGTATAGAATTAGTACTGAATAATAAAGATAAATAATGTAAAGATATTACATATCTACATACATATTCAGATACATAAGAGTTTTTCTCTCTAAACATATACAATTTACAAATATGAATGTATGTATGTATGTATATCAAACGATATTATATTAAATAGTCTGTTTGCCAGTGTATACCACAAATCTAAAACAATTCAAATTTCTATATACACCATGAGAATTACTTACACACACATCGACTTATACATGTTAATATGTTTGTAACTATATGTGTGTTCTTTCATTTATTTAAACATTCACTTGATTCTTATTACAATATCATCATGAATGAATGTACATATGTATCTATACGTGTATGTGTATATGTTGTATAAATGTTTTATTTGTTTGGATAATATACTTATTATTACAACTCTACAACTTCGTCATCATTAGACCATGTGTACTATATGAAACTAAAACCAACTTCTAATAAACATTTAAAATTTCTAACAATTTTGTGCAAAATTGTAGTGAAAATTGTAAAATTAGTAGATGAAACAATAATTACTGCGATCGAAGGTTCTCAGAGTTCAATTTTTAAGAAATCTGGGTGGTTAAGTTAAGACCTAAGAAATTTTGATACATATATCATTGTTTTTTCTATAGTTTTATACATCATTGTATTAAGTTCTGTTTATTAAAGTTATTTGTGATATAGTTTACAAATTCTTTTCTTTGTAATTATACTAACATCATGATGAGAATGATATACAGAAACGATAGAAACATAAAGATTATGTTTTATAAGTATTTACGTGGCTAGATTGTAAAGTAATTAAGTTATTATTTCATATACAATACATTTTCAAAAACGAAATGGAACTGAAAGTGTTATTGTAAATATTTGTCGAGAAATAAATTGAAAATCTGTTATTACAGTTTCTAAAAACAGATCGAAATAAAATCCATGTAATGTTGAACTTAGGAAGATATCGTTCAACATACTCATTATAAATATAGATATCATCCAAGTTTTGGTATATAGAAATTTCACTCTTTAGAAGTGCCTTACCGCTAAGAAGAAAACATCATATAGATGAATTTTTTAATACCTGTCGAATTAGAGTACATAAGTATTATTCAGATTTCATAATGTCTGTACTGTTCTTTAGGTTGAAATTTACATCTACGGAAAATATACGAGAACTTATTCTCTAGATCATTAACTTCTACATAGAGAATCTTGCAAGTTTCATAGCTTGAATGTAGGTCCTTTCCAATCACAGTGCTTCTCGATATTTGGTTTTAAACCATCAGATTATCTAATGTACAAAATGGACTAGATATCGATTATAAATTTCTACATATAAAGTCTTGCATCTCCCAAGTTTCTTAGTTTAAAGTTACCGTTTTTCATACCGAGCGCTTCCCCAGTACCAGCGCAAGAGTTGATCCACTCGCGAATCACGTGTCATCGTCGTCATACAACCGTGAGCAAAATGCTACTACGGAGTTGGATGTCTTGTGTTCCGTTGCGGACAATACATCAAGTAAACAACATGTCATTGGAAAAAACATAGGGGTGAAAGAGAAGGATGAACTCTGAGAGAGCTCTAAGCCAAACCTATGATGATGTAGTAGAGCAAATGGTGAAAAAGGTGAGTGGTAGTATAGCAAAACTACCCATTACTAAGAAAAGACTATGTTTAGCAGAGAGGAGGGGAAAGAAGCTTCAGAAAATCATTGTTAGTCAAAACGCTCCAAAGGAAAAATCGGATGCTCTTACAAGATTTGAGGTAAAGAGAATCAGGTCTTCTGAGGAATCGACAAATAAACCTAAAAAGAAAAAGAGCTCCCCGCCTTCTAATACACTGTCGAAGCCAAGTCATACTTCACTCGAAGGAACTACATATCAGAATCCTGCGAGTAAGGGTGACGACGTCAAGCCAGGTATCTTCAAAGGTATCTTTAAAAAGCCCAAAAAAGAGGATGGGGAAGCTAGACGGCAAAAAAGAAAAAGATCTGCCAAAGTTGTCAGATGAAGTCACCAGGACGATCTCTGCTATGCAGTTGACGATGCTAGCAATCTAACAGGCAAAGTTCCAATAGACCAGCATCGTAAGGTAGAAGATCTGGTCAATCAAAGGAAAAACAACCATTAGATAGTATGAGCTGCGAGTTCAACATAGGCGTGATGTTGATGAGGTTGGCATCTACCAATGTGTTAGCAGTCTTAGGAACATGATGAAAAGTATCCCTACTCCACGAGACGGCACTAAGCAGCGACAGGCAAAAACGAATGGAATAAATGTAAACTGGAAAATCTTGAATGTTAAAATGCTGAGCTGGCTGTGGAATAAAATATGTTTTTACAGGATAGTATAAACTGAGGGAATTCTATTTGTAATACGTATCGACAAGAATTCCATGACCAAAAATTACGCCTCTAAAGCTGTCATATTTAATATTGGGAAGGCTGTAACAACAAGCCTCGAAAAGTACACTTAAGAACACAGCATCAATAGCAACTACTGATAATGTGGAGGAGTCAAATCCTTAAAGGTAGGAAGTTATCACTAACTCACCAGAAAAATTGGGATGGAGTCGATTAGGCTGTTAAAACCGAAGACTCGTAACAGTTATAGCAGAAGTTGTTTAGATAGGAAATAATTGCACAAGACCTTTTATTCAAATTTCTAATCTACGAAGATCTCTTCTGTCCCGAGGACACATGACGTTCATTGTAAAAGAGTTTTGGACGATTTTATGACATTTTTCTTTAGGTTGGGAGGACTCAGTTCTTTACCAACCAATAATGCTCAGCAGCATTCTTGATCGGTCATAAATCGCAGCCTAGGAACCTCTTACTCGGAAAAAAACTTTAAGTATAGCTTCAGCTTATTTACCTTCTAAGAGCTCTTCGTTTGACCTCTTATTCAGTTGCAACTTTTAGTTTAGCTTCGTACTATGTCCCTGATAGAGGCTAATACTTTGAAGTTTTTAGTCACGTAGCTCACTGCAAACTTCTTTCCTCGGTTTTAGTCGTAATTTGAATGTCATGCCCTGTAGCGCAACAGATCTTAGTTCTTTCTGTTGAGGTTAATGTTGCGGAGTTTTAACTTTTTGTCGTGGATTTCACGTAACGTATTCTCTTCATAAGTTAGGGCCAATACCAAGGTTTTGTCCATTTTAAGTTTTAAGACATTTAAGATCTGAAGATCCTTTTTCCATTTCGATGGGAAAGTTTAACGTAATTACGTAATGTTGTGTTTATAAAAAACATTTCTATTGATCAGATTTTCGAAATCTTAGCTTCTTAGCTTTATAAAGTTTAGGTCCTTAATTAAGATTGATGCTTTTCATCTATTCATATACATCATTAGATCAACCAGAAAGAACAATTTAGTTCCATATCCATTTTATTTTATTGTAATTATTGTTTACAGTTTCCTTTGGACGGAAAACCGTAGTAACCACATTAACGTAGTCCCATTCAACTTATGATCGAGCGTCAACTATAATCTGAAATATTTTGCCTTCGTACTGCATTTTAGAGTCAAACACCCACATCGCGTATTATAATCATTCCATTAGTTTGATGTATACAAGTTACCTTGATTTTTTTTTGCCAGATTAAAAAAGATTGTGTTGTTGTACAGAGTGAAATTTAAAAAAAAAAACATTGTTGTAATTGCCTTTTACCGCTTATTACGGGTTCTTATTTTTGCTCAATTAACAGAATTGTGAGTCTCTGTTAAAAAGAGTTTCTCCTATAAAGTTAAACATGTTGAAAGCAAATGTATAAAAATGGAAATGGAAAATAGTATATACACAAATAGGCTGGAAAAAAATAACACGCTGAACTGCAGATGATGATAATGATGACGATGTGTGAGTATATGCCCCCTTTTAATTAAGAAGAAAAAAGTGCATATGCGAGGGGTGATTTGAGAGCTTAGAAGAGGAGTTCAAAAACTAATTGCTAATGTATAAACTTTGAACTGTAACTAACTTAGAAGCATTTAAAATTTTAAATATCTAATGCAAATTTTTGCACAACCATCGCATAATTCTTGTTGTACATGACAATTTAAATCATTTCTTGACTGAGACTATATTCAAACTCGTAATTGTAATTTTTTATTTAGTTGTTATTTTCTATACACATTCATTTATACTCAGTATAAGGAAGTTCTTTTTTTCTTTTAATTGAAATTTCATTCTAATTGCTTTTGACATGAGCTTTAAATGAAGAAAGAAAAAAACGAGATTGAACTTGAATGAAACTAAAACCAATTTATTTTTGTACAAACACTTTGCAACAAGATTTTTTATCATTTCAATTGTGGGCAAAGGTAAACAATTGGATTGTTAAAAATCAAAGATATTAAAGTACAAAGTTTGTAAAGTTATGTACATGAAGCATTTGGAGTCGGACGAGGCCGACCATACAATACTCTACACCTTTTACAAAAATAAAATGTGATTTAGTTGTAATAAAGCATTTAAGTTGAATTGTACCTTGCCTCAGATATACATACTTAAGCCGTTTATTGTTGAATAAAATTGTGGACATTTAAGGGAAATTTTGATGGAGGCTTTTCATAGGGGCTAGGGTCATATGAGGACCTATTATAATAGAATTCGTGAGGATCGTCAAGTCTAGTATAGAAATATAAATTATATATGTATAAAATGGCGACATGTAGTTTGATTAAAAGTTTACAAGCCTTATTTGGGGTTTCAGTTGTATGTGGACTAGGTGAAATAATGGACCTATCTTTATCATTTTCAATAGGATTCGTCCCTGGGACAATAGGAGATCATGTACCAAATTTCTTTAAATTGTTTTTTTTTTTAATTGCGACCTGTTGTTTGATTACAAGGTTTACTTGGACGGACAGATGGACGGAAAGACGGACGGACGGACATCGACTCAGAAAACGATTCTGAGCCGATTGGTATACTTTAAGTTGGGTATAGGACCAATACTATTGTGCGTTACAAACATCAGTACAAACCCAATATGAAATCATCATAAACTTAAACTTGAAAAACGACTCTCTGAAATTCCTTACCATAACAGCACTTGAATTTTGGTTCATGTATTTGAAGTTCATTTGATAGATTATTAGCAATACTACTTGCCGATAGTCTTGTTGAATTTGTGGTGAAATTCGATGACATAAGAAATTGGGTAGAGACTCAAAGTAAGTCCAAATTACAATACGTAAAGTTTTAAACGCTTCCACAATTAAAAATATTTAAATATTTGTTGAAAACTTAACGTTTCCAAACCTCTGCAACAAGTCTACCAGAGAGCTTAATGCCTGCAATGTCTCTTTGCCAGAGCATTTCTTTTAAATTAAACAAGTCATTGGTTTTGTGGTAAATGACCCTATGTCTGGGTCACGGAAAAGTTTATAAGTTAACTTCAGTTTTTTATTAGTATACACGACTTAGGGCGTGTTTCTTACTGCTAAGTTAAACTATGCTTAACTTGTTAGATTAAACTAGGAACAAATTTAGACGGACTTTAACCGATGATTGAGTTTTTCAGTTATGGATTTAAGTTCAGTTAACTTTGTTAGTATTACCAACTTTTCACTCAAAAACATAAACAATGAACAGCTGTTTTTTGCAAATAATACTTTTGTAAAATGAAAAATTTTGGAAAAATCTTAAATAA
The DNA here is from genome assembly GCF_022045245.1 of Lucilia cuprina. Lineage (NCBI taxonomy): Eukaryota > Metazoa > Arthropoda > Insecta > Diptera > Calliphoridae > Lucilia > Lucilia cuprina. Next base: position 17,813,768 of record NC_060954.1, read on the forward strand.
ACATTTGAAACAGTAATAAATAAAACAAAACAAATCAGAAAATTGCAATTTGCTTAAAATATTAAGTTTTTGTTCTTCCGAAGAATTTTTTAAGCAGATTGCAATTTTCTGATTTGTTTTGTTTTTGTTAATTGTGTTTTCTCACTTATAACTTAAGTTTAATTGGCCACTAATACTCAGTTAAACTAAGATAATAGGTAAAGTTACTGTTTACTGAAAAATACAAAACATATATTAAACTAAGTTTAAACATAGAATGTAGATTATCTTTATCTAAAAAACCCGCCCTTAAGGGACCAAAGAGCTCGAGCTATCTTATATCTTTATCTCAAAGATTCCACAAAACTGACGAATTGAGCGTGAAAAACGGTTCACCAATGAGTGCTACCACAAACGCTACATGTGGTTATTTGTATACATAACTGAACAGATCAACAGAATCTGTTTAAATAACAAATTGGAGGTATTCCCCTAGAGTTAACCTATTAAATCACCGCATGTTTAACTCTTTATAGTTTGAAATGTTTGACTACATCTTACATCATAAAGATCCCTTAGAAATGACAATTGGAATGCAATTAATGAAAGATAATGTTGCTTCAGCATATCTTGAATGTATTCCCCTGAAGTTAACCTGTTAAAACACAGACTGTTGAACTCCTTTGGAGGGCGATGCGCCGACTTTGGTAGTTTGAAATGTGTGACCACAACAAGATACTAAATTGCGTGCAACTGGTTTCAATGGTTTCAGAAGAACAACTCGGCTAAGCTTTAACAAATACACCGCTATCGCCAATCAACATTTCACGTGAAATATCTTTCTTTTTCACTTTTTTCGTTAACTATTTTACCAAGTTAAAGGTCTTGTATATCATCTAGAAATGGTATACAAAAGGTCGATAGTTAAACCCTTTAGAGTATGGACATTGCAGACTAATCGTTTAAAGAACTGTCATTGACTAGGAATGAAAGTTTTCGTTAGACTTCTTTGGATCTTCACATTCTACAATGGGAATCACAATGAACCTACGAGTGGAGTTGCACCACTTTATGGTGCATAACCTTTTTCTACCTAAACCTAATCAGGCGAAAGGCATAATCACAAATGTTTTGATCGTTTGCACAAAGCCAGACGAATACTTGCAATAATTTTTTTTTCATCTAGAAACGGTATACCCTTTAGAGTCTGAACAGTGAACTTTTATAAATTTTATGTTTAAAAAAAACTATTCTGGACATTATAGACTTATCGGTTAAACAACTGTTATTGACTAGGAATGGACGAACTTGTTGTCTGCTAAAAGGCAGCGTTCTCGTTAGACTTCTTTCGATCTACACAATCTACAATTTCAGTCACAATAAACCTTATGTCCTCTGAGTGGAATTGCACCTCTAAACCTAAGCTGCCGAAAGACATTATCCCAGAAGTTTTGATCACTTGCACTTAGAGTTGTAAAAAATTTCGAAAAGTCTTATGTCCATTTTTGGAACCTAGGAAATAACAATAATTTTTGTTAAAGTTTAGATTACTTTTCACAAGACTTAAATGCGATAGTTACCCAGTAAAAACTTACATTGAAAAGTAATGAGTTAAAAAGCTAATAAAACCTCTTTGCACTACTTCTTTATTAGCAATTTGAGTCATTGAAGGCAAGTACTTCTACGCTCGCTTACAAATAGGGGGTTAAAGAAGTACTTGCAATTTTTCTTACAAAACAGTTGTTGAGTAAGTTGTTTTATTTTTAATAATAAAAAGAGCCAGCTAGAATACGAAACAGGGACTTCGGTTTGTCAGTCAAATGTTCTCACTCACTCATCAACGCTTAGCTATTTTATTGCGCGTCAAATAATGGTTTTCACATACAAAACTAATTTTGTTTTCTTTTTTGTGAAACACAATTTCTAACACGCAATTGAATAAAATGTGCAAACAAAATTACAAAGCCGAAAATAAAGTACTTCTATATCAGATTAGAAGAAAGTCATTACTAGAGTACTTCTAAGTAATGCAGACGGGAAGTAGTAGTCATTGAAAAGTAAGTGTTTAGGGAAGTACAACCCATAACCGAGTTTTTGCTGGGTTATTATTGTAATGAATATGTTTAGTTTAATTCTTTTACAAGCTGAAAAGTTTATTAAATTCTTAAGTTAACAGAAAATTTTAGAGATATTCATTGAATTAACGTGTATTTAATTGTGAAAAAAAAACAACTTTTTATTAAAGCAATTGACCTCAAAAGCTGTTAATTACCTACTTATTTTAACATTGAATAAAATATATAATATTTATAGAAACCAAAAATTATTATTCACCAAAAAAAGAAAAAACAAAAATCAACAAAATGTTGTACTAATTAAATATTTCATCTGCCAGAGATGCTTAAAAAAACAGTAGATTTTTGCTTCCAATATTCGCTGGATTTAAACTTCAGAATGCAACCAACCGACCATTTATTCATTTATTCAGTGTAGGTCACATCTACAACAACAACAGCAAACATGCAAATATAAAGTAAAAACATCAAAGAGTATTCTTCTTTATTAAATGAAAATTAACAAAAAAAATGCAGGAGGGGGGTGTCAAAATAATAAAAAAAACGAAAAGGCTGTTTGTTTATTTGTTTGGCAGTTGAATAAGGAGCAGATTGTTTGACCAATGCTAAAAACAAATTAATTATGTTCTATATATTTTTTGCAATTGTTTGTAAAAAAAAGAGCAAAAAAGGAAAATCTAAAGTTTATTTTTTCATTTGTTAAAATTTTATCTTTTATTTACACAATTAATCGAATGGCAAACTTAACACAAGTATAAATTAATATTTTTTTCATCGAAATACCTTGGTTACCTTTTTAAAAAGCGACATGCAAAATCTATGTACGGAAGTGCAGAATTCATGTATCTATGTTATTATAATTATTACACTTTTTCCAATTATTATGTTTACAAACAAGCTTTGAAACTCTTAGTATAGTGATTCTCTTTATTTCTATATTTCTCAGATCAGAATTGTAGACATACCACCGTATCTTATATTAGCATTCTGATCCATAACAGACCTCCTGAAGATTTTCGTCCACATGCTTTTCATCAGAGCTAGACTTCATAACTTCTATTTCAAAGACCACTTGCTTCCATTTCCGTTTCCTATAACGTTCTAAAGGTATACAGTGAAAGTTTTCATTTCAGATATAAACTTTTTATTATACTGTTCTCGAGGATCTATCAGACACCTATTTCTAGCGGCACTTGCTTCCATTTCTGTTCTTAAGGTAGACAGCTCATGTTTCTCATTCTCCTTCACCACATCTGTCTTTATTTGCTTTTATACCATAAATAAAGTTTCCAGGTACATTTAACAAACCTGCTCCTAGCATTATGCCTTAATGTTTTCCCTAGTGCATAATCTTTACAACGTTTACTCAAATAAGAATTTACTGTTCTCTGATAAATAACTTTCCCAGAATAGCAACTTATTCTCTTTCTATAGCTGTCAACGAGGAAGAAACTCTCTTATTCATCTTAATTTTCGCTTTTTCGCTTGATACCCATTACACGACTTTTTGAATAAAATTGGCATTCCTAAAGTCATTCAAACGTGTTTGTTTCTCTAATCCCCATAATCTTTGCAATCTTACTACGAGCTAATGTCATGCTCATTGTAAGAAAACAGAGTAAACTTCAAAAATCTTTCCAACTACAATTACTGATTTCTAAATTACAATTACAAGTAATTATGATTGTTAAACTACAATTACATGTAACAGTAATTGACAAAACTTTAATTACGTTTACAAGGAATTGTATTTGGTTATGAGTGAATTACACATTAATCGCATTACATAGCGCCAGAATTTCTTATTTAATAAGGAGAATAGTCTCTTGGGTCCATTTATTGGTTCTGTAGTATGTATGGATCGGAAAAACCGGAGAGAAATAACCTATAATACATGCAATAATATCTGACAAAGCACAAAGAAGGCATTTGACCCTGTTGGAATGTCTACCAACTAACCTTTTTAAGTTCAATCTAATGTAGAGTCTTCCGAGTTTGATAGGTCGTTTTGTATGTCGATGTCAGACGTAGTGTCATCCTAAATATGCTATCTCAATATTTATGTCGATTTATGTCGGATAATAGAATTAGTGTCAGCCTTTAGAGCTCAATGAGTCCAGCTCGTTCTCTATGTCGATGTCGCATGAAAGTTAGTGATGTACCTAGTTATTGTTTAGTTAGATAAATAGATAGATAGATAGATAGATAGATAGATAGATAGATAGATAGATAGATAGATAGATAGATAGATAAATAGATAGATAGATAGATAGATAGATAGATAGATAGATAGATAGATAGATAGATAGATAGATAGATAGATAGATAGATAGATAGATAGATAGATAGATAGATAGATAGATAGATAGATAGATAGATAGATAGATAGATAGATAGATAGATAGATAGATAGATAGATAGATAGATAGATAGATAGATAGATAGATAGATAGATAGATAGATAGATAGATAGATAGATAGATAGATAGATAGATAGATAGATAGATAGATAAATAGAAAGATAGATAGATAGATAGATAGATAGATAGATAGATAGATAGATAGATAGATAGATAGATAGATAGATAGACAGATAGATAGATAGATAGATAGACAGACAGACAGACAGATTGATAGATAGTTTCATATATTTAGTATTCTCATTACTATAAACTAAAGTTTTTGTTCTCCATCTCTGACATCAATAAGCTATTAAACAGTTGCCAACAAACTTTTAATTCAGCCATCATCATCATCATCATCAGCAGCACTCAGCCTTGTAACAGTTAAATATATAAAATGAAAACTCTTTGTGTATTTAGTGCATTATAAGAAGTACTTTGGATTGACCCTTTATTGATTGAAATGGTGTACTCATTAACGGATCATTTAAAAAGTTTTTTTTTCGTTTTTGCTCAATCTTACAAAGAACAGAATCTAGTTTAATATTTAACTTTGATACTCTCGTTAATAATAATAATAAAAAAATATTGCCCTAGTTTAGTGTAAAAAAATTAAACAATACATATTCATACGCAAACAAGCTTAATAACAACGTTATCATAATGTAGCCATTCATTTAGATGTGTTAACAAATATGGTTGGTGTTAACAGTTATACAGACATGGAGAGACAATTAGATGTTTAAAAAATATCTTAAATATTCGGAGCAATTGAAAAGATATGTTAATCAAAAGTGAAGGAAGAATCCTTTTTGAGTAAAACTTTTGCAACTACTTTTTTAGCCATGCGTGTACGAAAAGTTACGTACACATACACATATAGCAAATATTATGATTAAATATGTATTAAACTTTCCTTTTTTCTTTTTCTAATAAAAAAAACGTATATATATGTCATACTCATACATGCACAAATGAGCAATAATAGAAAATGTCTTCCAGAGTAATGCATATTTTCAGGCTGACCACATTTGTCCTTTACAACAAATGTAAAGAGTAAACCTTTGAGTCATACATACACATATATGACTCCTGTTCAGAGACTTTTTGATTATGATTTTTATTTGTGTCTACCAATATGGTCTCTCTATTATTCACCTGTGTCCATAAATGATAACACATACACATGCATACATACAAACTTTTTACATTAAATATTATGCTAAACAAATGTTTTTTGGTTTCATTTTAAAGGCCCTTTAGTAAAATAATGTTTGCTCCAATTTTATTATGTGGCATGCGGCGGTGTATGGATGCAACTAGACTTTATACAGTTGGTCAAAAAAATGAAAATGAAAAGAAAAACAAAATGGTGAATGAAAACAAAATTAAAGGGGTCTCCTTTAAGAAGAAATAAAAAAAACAAATATCAAGTAAATATTTAACTAACAAAATCATTTCGTTACCATTATACATGCATCTTTGATTTTATTTTGCTACAAACGTTTTTTTTTTATTTTCTTTTCTTCTAACTAAAATTGAAAATGAAACTGATTTTGTGTTCAGTTGGTTTTTAGAATTTTAAAGCATTAATACTTGAACGCTTGAACGGTTAAGAATTGAGCTGATTTTAATTGAAATCTGTATAAGCGGTTTTATTTTAGCGCAAGTATAAAGTTGTGATAAAATGTTTTGAAATTAAAAAAATAATAACAAAATAAATATTTGTAAAATCCTTTTGTAAGTTGTGCTGCTGAAATTGTTTTTATTTTAATTCTTTTATTATCAAAAATGTAATAAAATTTTATATTAATTAAGAGTTACAGTCTAATTCTAAAGCAAATAATAAACAAAGAATTTGTTTGCAATTTTTTAATAAATTCATTCATCTAAAATAATTTTGGAAATAAAAATTTATATTTAGTTTTGATTAAAAGATAGATTTATGATACTACAACAAATCCGAAAAATTACACCGAAACGGTTCTTAGATTGTTCTGCTATTTATGATATGCTTTATGTTATGCTTTACATTGGAAATCGTTGTTGGGAAAAATATTATAAAAATATTATATATAAAGTTACTATAGCCCGATTTTCAGAAACTCAGAAGAACAATTTTGATAATTGTGAAGAAATTGTCTTATTCCAGCGAAGCTATAAAGCTTTGCTAAAACTAGTTCCGGGGATACAATTTCGAACAAAAGAACGAGGCTTAATAATGCATTCATAGAAATAATCATTAATTTGAAACTAAAACGATTACAATCTATAATTCTAGATTATTTCAACAGATTCATTTTGAATATCATCTCAAAATTTTAAATCCAATAATACTAAATTCCCCGTTACTCAGTTCTTTTTTTTTTAGATAGCACTCAAATTGTTCCTAATGCTTAAATGCAAATTGTTTATAAACCTTGGTTTTGTTGCAAGCCCTAGAAATAGAGGTGCCAACTTTAGTCAGTCGGGAGTAGAAACTGCAGCAGTCAAATGACCTTTTAAGGTCATCATTCTAGTACTACGGAAAATAATCACCCCTATCGTCAATAGAAGTAAAAATTTTGTTCAGGGGAATTTTTTCACGACAAAAAAGTTAGTGAACAAAAAGTGAAAATGGAATATATTTCATTTCACGTGAAATGAAGATTGGCGATGAATATCTCACTTTATTCGTTCTACTTTAAAACCTCACAGCAGAGATACAAGCGAAGACGGCTCAAATCGGCGACGGCTGGCCGCCGGTAATATTTTGCAAGCTGCACCGCCGCTGACTTCTTTCGTCTCAAAAGCTAAGCCGGCTTAAACGTAGCTTTTGATAAAGATTGGAATCAAAATGTTCGTTCAGAACGAAGTTGCCACAAATTGAAAAGAGTTGTCATATAATATTGTGCTAATGTTAAAATACTGAAATATGCTACAATAATATTCATTTTTTACAGAAAAAACTTTAATGGAGACAGATTTATATATTACAGACTTTTATACATATAATTTTCAATATTTTCTATAATAAACCGGCGCCAAAGAAAAATGTTTGCTCCGCTGCCGCTTATCATTTTGTATCGGCTTGTATCTCTGCCACACAGTACAGTAACTATAACTTGGAAATGTTTCGATGTTTACTCTTCTAGTAGGTACCTGACCTACTGTAGTTGGTTTGTAGTTGTGTGTTTTGTACAAATTTTTTAGATTTTGAATAAGAATAGTTAGGTTTTCGGTTGACCAAAAACGCCTTTATGAGCTGCAATCTAATAAACAGGATCCATCTTATCTGTGTTATGGTGTGAAAATTGTCAAAAAGTGCTTCATCTTTGTAAGAGAGAGTGGTGAACCATCTCAACCTCCTTGAGAATAGGTCGTCTAACGTAAAGCATACCACGAACTATTGTAGACCTATATCAAAAACAGCTGAAAGCAATGATTTCCATATAATTTAATTCAAGACTAGTTATTGCTTCAACTAATTTCAAAAATTAACGAAGTACAAAAATTGATACAATCCGTTGTTAGAATTTTGACAACAGTCTGTAGTTGTTTTGACAATCCGTTGTCAACATTTGGACAATCTATTGTCTACATTTTGACAAAAATCGTAGTCATTTTGACAATACATTTTTTCATTTCGTTTACACGTTGTGTCATATTGACAAGTCATTGTCTTTTCAAAAACACAATGTTAGATAGATAGATAGATAGATAGATAGATAGATAGATAGATAGATAGATAGATAGATAGATAGATAGATAGATAGATAGATAGATAGATAGATAGATAGATAGATAGATAGATAGATAGATAGATAGATAGATAGATAGATAGATAGATAGATAGATAGATAGATAGATAGATAGCCTCAATTGAAATCTCAATTACTTACAAAATTTCTAAATAATTTTAGTAAATCTCTTACAAAATTTCATACTATATTAACTGTATTATTAAATAAAGAGTTTATAGTCACGAGCCACTGATTTTTATATGTTCATTATTATTTTTGTCAACTAAATAAAATAGTCATTTCTTACTATAAAAATAATAATAAAAATATGTCACGCACTATTAATATCAATTACATGTCTGTAAATAATTCGTGTGCCGTAAAAATCTTAAATGAGTGTCAAATTTTACACCAAACGAATTTTAGTCAACGGGAACATTATTAACATGGGGGAGATGTCGTTGTAAACAAAACAAAAGACCAACTAATTGAGTATAAGTGTTTTGTTTTTTCATTTAATTTTCTTAAAATATATTAACATTTAAATGTAAATTAAATGCAGCTTTACAATAGTTTTCTTTTTTATGATTTTTTAATATTTTTCAATTTTATTACAAAATATAAAGCAACACATTTTCTAACAAAGAAGAATTAGCTTAATAGTCTTTGTGGATTTTACAAAAGATTGAATTTATTAATGAAACATATAAACTGCTTTTATTGGAATTATAAATTATTTATAAATTCTCTTTAAATACAATAGAAAAAAGCATATTTGTAAATGAAAACAAAACGTTTAAAAAATCATTAAATATTTTGATCATAAAAACCAACATAATAAGATTAGAGATTTATGATAATAAACACTAGACACAGTGGTTTTGCTGTATTGTTAGTTAAATATTTATTTTATTTAAAGAACTAAATGAATGTCGAAAGACAATCATATAAAAGACCCACTTTAGAAACCGATTTGAACGCTTAAAAATTTCAATGTTACGATGAAATTGAAAGGTGGAATGTTCTGTTATTTATTTCCTTTTAATAGGAAAGTAAATTAAAAAATTATATATACAATGAACGAGTATTCAGTGTTGTATGGCGATATTTAGGTTTCCGTTTTATCTCTGAATGTAGTTAGTAGATTCCCACTGCTCTCCTTAACCAGTGCCACAGGTGGGAATCCAACCCACCACCTCCGGTCTATCAGACTAGAACACTAACCTACCATCTCTGAAGTATCTTGACACGTTTTGTCTTCCATCGATATAGACAGATTCCCGGAGGAATTTTTCTTTAATGTTCCTCCGATCATGATATCTTATTTCCTCACAATTTCTATTTCCGATATGCTATCATTATATTTTCAAACTAGTCCACCAGATTATATAGTCGTTACGCTTTATTATTTCTATTCTGTAAGTATTACGTCTAGACATGTTCATAAATATCTAAGTATTAAACTCTGTCGATAACTGTTATCGTTCTATTAAAATAATTTGGAACATTACGCCTAAGAAGTATTGCGAAATCGTCTGCGTAAGAGACTGGTCTAAGTCCTTCATCAGTGAAAGTCTTTTTTAGGCAATTAATCATGGTTAATGGCTTTGAAGTCTACATATTATTTTGAATTTTTTCGATCTTTTTCACGAATCGACCGGTCAATCTGGAACTGGTTTGTACAAAACATTCGAAATCAATTCAAACTGCAAGACTGCACAGATTGCGAAGGATTTCTTTATGTAGCATGATAGAGTCTATAGTATAGAAAGCAGTATACCGGACTATTGCAGGTTATGTGAATATGAGGAAGAAGTAGAGACGATCGAGCATATTATTTGCCAATGTCATAGGATACAGAAAATCAGGCTGAAATGTCTAGGGAATAGGTTCCATGATGAATTGGTGGAAATAGCGGAATTTAACCCTAACAGTGTTCTAGGTTTCGCTGCTTCTTTATAGGGGGACATGGATTTTCTCTATAATATATAATTATTTATTTAATTATCAATTCATTTATCCTCTTTACCTATTTTCTTTCATTCTTGTGTTGTAGCAGTGTTTTTGGCTTTTCTTTTTTTGAATCTTCACTTCTTGAAGGGAACCACCATAGACCTTATGGCCTTCGAGTGTATATACACCGTTTTTACGGTGTATAACCCTTCTTAACCTAACCTATGATGCATATTTCAGGTCTTAGTCCGGTATATAACACATGAGTAGCTAAATACATACATATGTATATATAGGGAGATACCACCCTGTTTAAAAAGATCAATGTGAACTTGCTTGCTAAATATATAGGTAGATCGATTTACGTTGAATATCATAGATATCTGAACTAAAAATATGGACAATAAAAAAATAAGAACACACAGATGTTTAAGAAATTTTAAACACTTCCGTAGCCTTTCTCTTTTTAATAACTGAAAATAGTTTACAACTTCTTTGTAAAACTAAACATTTATTAAACTAGAAAGTAATTTATAGGTATATAATTTTATCAAAACTATAAAAAAATATTTTAATAAAAAGAATAAACTCTAATAATTAGATGATTCATTTAAACAGCAATTTATAATTTGAAATATTTTTTGTTCAAATCCTTCCTTTTTAATACTCCTAAGAATTTATGGTATTTTCTCTGTGACTGGCAAAATTGTTCGCAAAAATTCAATGGCATCTGAACAACAACAAAACTGTTAAACGTCAGTCGAAACAATAATAAAAGTTTATATGTATGTTGTATGAATGATTCATATGTTAAAATATGTACGCAAAAACAAAACAGAGAACAGAGAAAAAACATAAAATGAATAAGAAATAACAACAACAATAACAACACAAAAGAAAGTTAATAACAATGTACGTTTATTGTATTATTGTCTTTGTTGTTTTTTTTGTTTTACTAAATCACACACAGTGTTGTTTGTTTACAAAATAAAACCAGTTTCCACAATTCTTGGCGAACCAAACAACCAACTATTTTGTTTGTTTTGATTTTTTTGTCGTTAACCCATTTTGGGTGGGATATGCACACTGTGGGGGAACGAGAAATAAATTATAAAATTAGTCTATAGTCAAGTCTATAGTCTATTCCATAGTCTAGTCTATAGTCTAGTCTATAGTCAAATCTATATTATATTCTATAGTCTAGTCTGTAGTCTAGTGTAGCCTATAGTCTAGTCTATAGTCTAAACTATAGACTAGATTATAGACAATATCGACTATTAGACTATTATAAGTTTCATTATTGTTTGTTTGTAAAGAAAGATATTATTACACTAGTTCAAAATTTCATTTAATTATCAGGCCCAGGGATGGAAAAAGTGATTTTGTTTCAGTATCAAAAAAAATTTCAGAGAGTACTTTTTTGGATCTCAAAGTACTTAGGTTAGGTTGATAGAAATGCACCTAGGCCACAATCTTTATCATGAAAAAAGGAACTGAATGAATTATTCCAATCAGTGTTAGTCAGGAATGTTATTTCCGGAATAACATCACTTCCAAGATACTTGGATCTAACTTCGACGAATGCCTGGCAGTGGCAAAGAAAGTGCTTCAGAGTTTCACTGTCCTCTCCACATGCTATGTTTTTTTTTTTTTTTTGCAAAAAGTTTGTAATTTCTGAAATATATTTATAAATTGGAATGGACGCTATATGTTGTTCACTGTTAACATCTTTGATAAAATTTGATGAAATTTTCCCAGAAAATGCATAGTATCTCATAGCTACGATACAAATATTACATCGAAATTGTACTTTGTAAAATGTTATATTTAAAGCACTCATGGCGCTGATATAAATTCTCGAAAAGGGGAACAAAATTGCGTTTGCTCAAAACTCGGGATATATTATCCCAGATTCCAGATGTGATGGAGAAAATATGAAGTAATATTCGAACTCAGCGCTGATTAATCTTATAGAAGCGTCTAACATAGTATCAAGGTTTCAACTACTGATCCTCAAAAAATTTGGTAGAAAGATTTTGGCTCATATGAAATTTATTTCTGTCGAACTTCATCGCTATACTCTTTAAAAGCAGTTATGCTCGTTAAAGCTGTTTTTTGGAGGACCACTTATGGGGGCTATCCGAAAAAGTGGACCGATATTGCCCATTTTCAATACCAAACAAACCTTAGCAATAGAGAATATATGTGAGGAGTTTCAACTATCTAGCTCCTCCCGTGTGGTCCCTATCGTCATTTCAACAGACAGACGGACATGGCTAGATCGTCTTAGAATTTAATAAGGACCCAAAATATATATACTTTTATTGGCCTATGACCAATATTTCGATGTGTTACAAACGAAATGACAAAATCAAAATCAAGTCTATTTATGTGACGAATAGAGAGACATTAGTAAGTCGTCTAAAACAGCCATGCCAAATCGAACAAATCTTTGGAGTATTACAACAAAACTTTATGTTGTAGATCTACTTTAATTTTTTGCATGTCCTTTTCAGCATCTATTAAGGATTCTATGGTTATTTAACAAAGCATCGTTGAGTGAATAAAGAACTACTTTATTATATATGATATATACATAAAGCATATATTGTCGTTTATATTCATAAAAACTTAGTTGGTCACAAACCACCCAATCATTCTTAGATTCAATTTCCTCTTAAAATCTAGGTCAGTAGTTCAGTTAACTACTCATATAAACATCCAGATAAATAGATACATATACTTACTTGTTAGTTAGTTTAAGTTTTAGTAGTAACCCAATAGTTCTGGGTGAGGAACCCAACATTTTTCAACATTTATTAATAACACTTTTTACAGAATTTGCTATTTATGTATCTATCTATGTACCTATCTATGTATGTATCTATCTATGTATGTATCTATCTATGTATGTATCTATCTATCTATGTATGTATGTATGTATCTATCTATCTATCTATCTATCTATCTATCTATCTATCTATCTATCTATCTATCTATCTATCTATCTATCTATCTATCTATCTATCTATCTATCTATCTATCTATCTATCTATCTAAGTGTCCCTCTTCTCACATAGAACCTCTGGGTTATTTTGTCAATTGATTAGTGTTGTTTATTATTCTTTTAGTTCCGAACTATTCAGACTTTGTATTCTATGAATAAAGATTTTCTTTTTCTTTTGAAGTTTTTGGTACAAGTTTATACGACAATATTTGCTCAAAAATTATCTTATATTGTTTTCTGTATGTATATTGTTCTGTGTGTTTATGCTATCAAACACTAGGGAATCAATCATGCATTTAGTTTTATTTATGCTTCAAAAGCCCTAATAACCAACCAGTAACTAACCAATCGATAACCACTATTACTAAAGCGATGCCATCATTAGGCAAAGAGTCTTTGAGTTAGTATGGATAGTTGTATGGATAGTTGTTATGATAGTTGCATTGATTTTTTCCTATTTTGTATATGTATGTGTACATGTACATATGTAAGTAGCTATTTTTGTTGGCATTGGATATGAAATTTCATTAACCTGTTGCATAAATCTTCTTACCATAATTCCAGGCATAATTAAATAAAAACGTTCTTAAATATTTTATCTTTTAATGGAAATCTAACTTTATATTAAAATAAATATAACGAGAGATTACATTTAGAACTATCTACTAGAAAGCAAAAAGCTGTTAATTTCCTTATAAGTTGACATAAGCAATCGTACATACCATACATAAGTAATTCTAAAATATGTTTTATTTTGTATATTTACAGAAAATCTTTTACAAAATAATTACTGTAACGGCAGTGTAGGTGGAAGTACAACCGGCAGTGAAGGTATTATTGGTTCAGCTTCATCAAATATACCCGAACATGATGATCCAGGAGATGGTTTAGGTCCTCTGCCGCCTAAATGGGAAACAGCCTATACCGAAAGAGGAGAATTATATTTTATAGAGTAAGTGTAACATATAACCTTGAAATTAACAATAAAATCAATATATTTATTTATAATTTAACTAAATTTAGCCACAATACCGGCACCTCACATTGGCTGGATCCGAGACTTTCGAAATATCAGAAGAAATCATTGGAAGAATGTGGAGAAGATGAACTGCCTTATGGTTGGGAAAAAATTGAAGATTCTCTCTATGGAACCTACTACATCGATCATGTTAATAGAAAAACACAATATGAAAATCCTGTACTAGAAGCTAAACGTAGAGCAGCAGAACAAAAACAGCAACAACAACAACAACAGCAACAACATCAACACTCTCACAATCATCAGCATCCACATCAATTGCCGTCGCAACGACCACAGACACCATCCTCCTCTAGTGTTTTGAATGGTACTAACGCTAGTATAGCTTTAAGTTCGGTTTCATCGGCTTCTACACTTTCTACAGTGGATATATCACAACGAGCTATGCAACCACCACCAGCCATGATGCAAGAACAAAATGCCAATAAACCGCCTTTACTGCCATACAAATTTACCCGTAATCCGGCAGAAATGCAGGGGGAGCGTATTACCGCTACTTTACTTAAATCGGCCCGCGGTTTGGGCATCACCATAGTTGGAGGTGATGATGGTGTAGAGGAATTTTTACAGATTAAATCAATAGTGCCCAATGGTCCGGCTTGGCTGGATGGTCAGCTGCAAATGGGCGATGTTTTGGTGTATGTTAATGATACTTGTGTTTTGGGTTTTACGCATCATGAAATGGTAAGTAAGAGAGCTGTGATGTTAATGATCAACTTAGGAAGAGTTTATAGACTAAATATAAATGCTTTTTTTAAATCTTATTCCAGGTTAATGTTTTCCAGTCAATAATGCCGGGCGAAACGGTTACGCTAGAAGTATGTCGAGGTTATCCTTTACCTTTCGATCCTAATGATCCCAACACCGAGGTAGTGACAACAATAGCTGTTGATGGCATTTCCTCCCACGAACCAGACAAACAACGACGTATGCTAATGGATCTCAATATGGATGGAAATTACAATTTTCTAGACATATCCGGAGCAAGTAGTAATGGCGGGAATAAGCATAATCTCAGCACGGGCAGTGCTATAGATAATAGTGGCTTTATTTTAATGAAAAAGCCTGAAGTTCATACGTTTTCCATAATAAAAGGTGCCATGGGTTTTGGTTTCACCATAGCCGATTCCTCTTATGGACAAAAAGTCAAAAAGATACTAGATCGTGCTTGCTGTAATCAGCTGCAAGAGGGTGATATATTATTGGAAATCAATGATATTGTGGTACGCAATAAATCCCATGTGGATGTAGTACAAATTCTTAAAGATTGCTCTAAAACAGAACCGACTATGGTGAAAATACAAAGACCAGTGACTACATCAACAACAGCGATTAACAATACCTCGCCTAATAGTGCGGCCCAGTCGACAGCTGGAGGTAATAATACTGTAGCCAAGTTAAGGAAAAATTTCCTGGGAGCCACTACGGGTGGTATAGGTAATAATGCTTTGTTCCGCAGCAAGACACCTACAGCTGATTTGTATAGTACTATGCAAAAGGAAATACTACCTATTAGACCAAAAACACCTCTGGTGGATACACGAAGAGCCAGAGTGAATACACCCAATATGGAGCTGACAGAAGACAGAGAAGTGGCTGCTGTAAATACCAGTGCTGAAGAAACGGCACTAGAACGTTCATTAGCAGAAAGTAAGAGCCACTTAAATGAAGGTAGTAAATCGCAAAATTCTTTATCGGAAATAGATGCTATCAATCATGATATACCCTTTATGGATCCATATCCCAAAATGGTAACCAGTCTAAGTGAACGTTTAGCTGGTGTATCCATGCCCAATGAGTCAATGCATAATAATGGTCAAGCGACAGCTGCAGTGGGAGGTTATTTACGTACTACCGCCTCAGGAGTGCCGAATTATGAAAATCAGGGAGATTATGTTAGTGCGGGAAGTGGTAACTATAGTTCCATTTATGGTTTAGCACAAATGCCACCAGTAATGAGCCCTCTAAGTGGTGGTCTCTATGGACCACCCACCAGCTCATCTGCCACAACAGCGGGGCTAATGGCACCTGCCTCAGCATCTTACCATCATCATCATGAATCCTGCTTTTGCTACGAATGTCAAGATTTTCGTAATAATCGTTTAAGAAATTCCTCCGCAACGCACAATTTGCAGCCTCCTACACATCCTCAACAACAGCAGCAACAACAACAACCCTCACCACGTAGTTATTATCCGGTCTATCATCAGCCTCAACATGGTCACAATCAATATTCACCCGCCTCCTCAGCCAGTCTACAAGCAGCTCATATACAAAACGAACGCATGCAAAAGAGAGTCAATGAGCTGTTGAACGATAGAAGACGTGTAGGATTTTCACCTCTCGATCATCAGCATCATAATCAAATGCAAATAAATACCGGTATAGGAAATTCAAATGTTATGGTTGGTGGTGGTTACTCTCCCTCCCAGCAGCAATATTTGCATCAACATGCCGTACATGGTGGCCTAATCAGTCAGTCGCAGCAGCAGCAGCATTCTCCGGCTCAGCAGCAGCTGGGACACTGGCAAAATAACGCTGCAGTTAATTATAATAATATACAGCCTGTTGGGGCCCTGATGCGCAATGGTTTCCCCGAGTCCAGTGACATTTTAGATGGCTCAGGTGAACAGTTTACTCTATCAGAAGTGACGTTACAACGTCAGGCTTTGGGTTTTGGCTTTAGAATTGTGGGCGGCACTGAAGAAGGATCTCAAGTGACGGTGGGTCATATTGTGCCGGGGGGAGCAGCGGATAATGATCATCGTATAACCACCGGCGATGAAATACTTAGTATTGATGGTATTAATGTGGTAAGTCCATAATGTGTGGACAGATATAATAAAAAATAAAAAAATGACACCAAGTAGATAAATAAATAGATAGAGATTAAGAAGAATTGACAGATAAATAGATAGATATCAAGATGAATAGATAAATATCAAGACAAATAGATAGATATAAAGATAAGTAGATAGATATGAAGATATGTAGATAGATATGAAGATAAATAGATAGATATGATGATATATAGATAGATAGATAGATAGATAGATAGATAGATAGATAGATAGATAGATAGATAGATAGATAGATAGATAGATAGATAGATAGATAGATAGATAGATAGATAGATAGATAGATAGATAGATAGATAGATAGATAGATAGATAGATAGATAGATAGATAAATAGATAAATAGATAAATAGATAGATAGATAGATAGATAGATAGATAGATAGATAGATAGATAGATAGATAGATAAAAAACGACACATTCTTTTAAAGGTCTGCTTGTATCACAATATGAAAAATGTATATCAATGTCTATTAATCTAGGTCAACTCCTCACACCACAAAGTAGTTTCCTTAATGGGAGAAGCTGCTTTGCGTGGTCAAGTGACAATGATTCTAAGACGACGAACGCGGCCCGGTATAACACAACCCCAACTGCAACAGCACTCTATGCCACAGCAATTGATGGTCCAACAACAGCAACAGTCTATGCTAAATAACACTGGTCTAACAGGTAATGTTGGCATGTTGCAGCATCCATCTCCTCTACAGCCTTTGCTGCGTAACAATCCTATACGTTATCCTTATGATGTCATAGTAACAAGACATGAAAATGAAGGATTTGGTTTTGTTATCATTTCGTCGTCTAATCAATATTATGGCTCGACAATTGGTAAATATTATATTAAAAAAATAAATGTTTTAAACTAATTTACATTCTTTTAAAGGCAAACTTATACCGGGTAGTCCAGCCGATCGTTGTGGCGAACTTAAAGTGGGTGATCGTATTATAGCAGTTAATCGTATTGATATCGCCGGCATGTCTCATGGAGATGTAGTCAATTTAATTAAAGAATCTGGTTTACATGTGCGTTTAACCATTGGCTGCCCCAAAGAAGGAGCTATTATAAATGCTGCACCCACTATGCCTGCCGGCAGTGGTATTAATTCATCCTCCAATGTAGCGGTAGGCAATACAGGTTTATTATTGAATTCTGCTCAAGCCTCACCGGGCCAAGTGTCACAGACATTAACGCCTACTACGTTACAAACCAATTTGGATCCCTCAACACAATATTTTGAAAGACCACTATTAAGTGGCGGCTCAAATGCTGGCTCGGCTACATCTTCAACGTCACATCATCAGCAAACAGCTCAACAATCACCAAATCCTTTACCTGTACCACCACAATTATGACTTTGAGATTTACGCATTAAACTCTTAAAGAGTTTTCTTTAGTAAATATTCAAAAAACCCATTCCCAAAACCCACCCCAACATCATCCTCACCACCATCTAGCCTTATAAAAAAAGAACCTATCTACAAACTTTCTACCTAATTCCAATTTCACATTGACCATCATTAGTTTTAATATAGAGAATAGTAAGTATATAAATGTATATACAATTTGTTTAAACAAAACTTTATTGAAAAGATAATTAAGTGAAAATAACTATTTAATATTTTATTAACTAATAACGTATTTAATTAAATCCCTTACCCAAAGACTGACGACTATTTACATACATATGCACATTTTTATTATTATTATAGTGTTTTTACTTAAAATATCAATGGCTCAATTCAATATTAAGATAAACTAATTTAAAAACAAACAAAACAAAAAACTTAAATCCAGTTTGTACTTAATACATTTATAATATTTAACATTTAAATTATTTGTTGATCGTATTAAACAAATTAAAAAAAAAAGTATTTATACATATCAAACGAACTTATATACATTTTAAAATAATAATCTACTCGATCAGTGTTTAATTGACTTATAAATCCTTAAGAATTTTCTATACAAATTTCTTAATATTTGTTAATTTTTTTTAACTTTACAAAAATAAAAATTAATGAAATAAGAAAAAAAACAAGAAATAGTTTTTAAGTGTTAAATTTTAATTATCTTTATTATTTACAAGTTTATAAAAATAATAATATTATGCATTAGTTTTCTTTTTTGTATTATATAGTGTTAAAAAAAATACATATACATTCATAATAAATTTTAAACTTATACATACATACATACTTATGTAAAAATATATATTTCACGAAATAAATGTAGTTTAAATTATACAAAAATAAACGTGTGTGTTATTTGTAGTTTAAAGCAAAGTATAACAGGCAGACACGCAATGCAAGAAGTAAGAATTCGAAGACCACGAAACTAACAATCATATCGGGCCAATAGCAGTCAACCCCAGCAACAACTACACAATTCTTACCAACGGAGCAACATCGGTAGTCTTTTGCCAACAACACAGACGAAATTCAATGGCATCATCCGCCCCCTTAACCCACACAACAACCGCAGCAAACACGACATCTACAACAGCAAGAACAACCCTCGTCGCTCTGAAACGACCCGATTCTCAATCGGCCAACCGGATTTTTTTCCCCAGGGATGAATTTCTGGTTACAGCCAACCTGTTACAACAACAACAATCCTCCTCGCTTATAGGTCGTCCAACGCCTACAGCAGACACGGAATAAAACCAGACACGGAAAACTAGAATAGTTCTGGCACAACTACGATCGGGATAAAGCAACAGGCTCAATGCCTACTGGTCACATATAAACCATGCAAGTGATAACGAAGCGGTTCGATTGAGGTGAATCATGCATGATTTTAACATTAGTGTGTCATTGGAGATCATGAAATTATGTAAGAATTTCGAATAATCGAATCAATGCAAATTCAACAAGTAATATTTCTAATTTTCTAGTGTGCCGAATCTTATATACCCTTCACCAAGTATGTTTAAAAAAACAGTTTTTATTTATTTTGTATCTCTGCACACATGTCACACATAACATACACACAAACAAATATAAACTGTGGCAGAAAGAAATATTAATCGTTGTACTGTAATACAACCGTAAAACTGTATTACCACCCTCAAACAAATATGAGCTGTATTACCAACATATTACTGCTTTATCCTTGTTCTTGTTATACCCACTTATCTTCGTGAGAACAGAACAGCATCCAAACATACAAAAAAAATACACAGCTGAATAAAACCAAATACATCTCCACACACACATATACATCTTTATCCAATTCACAGTGTTGTTGTTGCTTTTTTAACAAAGCATGAAAAAAATGTGGCTTTTTTGATGAAATTTTCAGAGGTTGTCTAGGATTTTTGCTCATATCAGCCTAGATTTTGCTGATTTTAAATAGCGATCTTCACGAAAGCATGTCTAACTGAATTATTAAAGATTCGGTTCTCGCCAATATCTGAGGACATCTAAAAACTGAACAGACAGACAGGCGGACATGGCTTAATCGACTCCGCTACTATAAGGATCCAGAATATATATACTATATAGGGTCGGAAAATTATATTATAGAAATTACAAACGGAATGACAAACTTATATTTACCCTTCTCACGTAGGTAAAGGGTAGAAAAACGATGTTCCTTGTTTTGAAAACATTTTTTAACTGCGGAATATTTGAATTTAGGAAAGCATTTAGAATGAGTTGTATTAGAACTGCTATTAAAGAAGTCATGAAACTTAAATTCACTTTGGACCAATGCAAATTTGTTTTGATGGGTAGTTTTAGCTGTTGCAACAAAAGCAACAACCCTCGTCGTTAACCGTATCGATGGCAGTACTGAGTCCTGGGGTGATATCCATATTGCAGTTTAACTGCAACGGCCTTCAGAGTAAATTACTCGAGATGACATTTTAACAGCCCGAAGTCAACTTTATAAAATGTTTAATATGTCAACTGAAAGTTCTATCAATTACTTTTGAATATATGAATATATTTAACCTCTGTTATATCTTAATATTTTTTCGATATCTAAAGTTTAAAATAACTATAAAAATGATTTTGACTTTCAGATTTTCAAACAATTTAATAACAATTTGAAAGTATATGATTACTTTTGGGTTACAAGTTTGTCATAAAATTAGAATCGACTGTTTATGTAATGATTATTGAAATCTACAGTTTTGTTCAAGATATCCCAAAGAAATAACAGGATAAGTTTTTAATTTACTTGGAACTGTTGTTTATATCGTGACAAATAACAGCCTTTGTTTCCGAATTCTGATTTCCTAGCAGCTATTCGGGCTACGATCAGCTACAACTGTTAGCTTTTCTGCTTCACTTATAATACCTAAAGGTTGCCTATTGCTCTCCTTGCAACACACATTTAGCACATATTTTAGGATTTGTTTATGCTTTATTATTGAAATACAGTTTTTAGCTCTTCTTTATCTTCACAAAACCTTCAAGAAAATTTTGTGTTACTGACCCAATTACTTAGAAAGGATGTAATTGTACACTCGGTTAACACTTGTTCTAGAATCGTTATACATTTGCTGTCAAATGTTCTTCTAGAATCGTTATACTCTTCCTGTCAAATCTTAGTATAACTTTGGTTGCCTTGGTGTTTAAGCTTAACTAAAAAGTTTTGGATACCTGACAGGATGGATTATTTGAGCATTTTAAATATTATACCGACCTTTATCTACTATATAGCACCTCTAACCAAAGCAACTTTATTGTTGACATCCCAAGTAATACAAGTAACCTGTTGGAATATGAAAATGAATTTCTAAACTATCTGGCAACTTTTATTATTATTCATTATATAACAACTCTGTAAATATTTGACATTTATATTTTATGTATCTATTAATAAAATTAATCTTATGTGAAAGGACGCGCGTTTTTATTTTTGAATAATATCTCTGTAAATACTGCGTAATTCAACATAACCCTTTTGCAGTTCTTTAAAACGGGAGGTCGTGGATTCGCAAATGACCCGCTGGTGGCTTATTTCTTTGGGTTTGATGCAACATTTTGCTTTGAAACTAACTAACTTACACAGGGCAACAAAATTTGGATAAAGTAGAAAGTAAAGTATACATTTTTTTAACTTTGAAGTGTGTTGGCGGAGTATTAAACTCACAAACTGCCAGGTTATCCCACAAAAATAGAGAAGTTACATCATTGAATCGTCATAATCAGACTACAGGTCTATTTTGGCATCTCTCAGAAATTCAAAAAGTGACTTGAAAACATTAAAGTCACCCGATTTCAGAAGGGAAGAAACATCATAGTACTTGTCGAAAAAGCCATATTTGCGCCTCAAGTTGTCATATTTAGTACATTTGAAAACAATATGATCAGAAGTCTCGATCACATTGCACACATCACAAAGATAAGAGTCAATTACACCAATTTTGTTCAAATACATTTTACCAAAAGTATGTCCAGTCATAAGTCTATTAAGGATTTTAACAGCAGCAGGTTCAAACCCATGATTTTCAACCTTAAAAGCTGATAAGGATTAAAAAACGATTATGAATTAAAATTATATAAATGTCTCACTAAAATAACGGTAACTAATGGCGTCCTATGTAAACAAAACTTTAGTACCAAAATTTGCAACCCTATTTTCTACTTAAATGCATAATGCAAATCAGAGACCTGCGCCGATTCGGTTTAAAGCCTAGCCGCCAAACAAAATATCAAAGGCGGCATTCGTTGTTTAGTGCGGTTCCGAAACAAGTTCTTAAATCATTAGTTATAGCGAAACTTTGGAGAACATATATGATTTATGTAAAATTAGTTATTTTTGAAAGTTTTTGTTCAAAATTATAATAATTTAGAGCAATTTGAAGATAATTTTGGGAATTATTATTTTTGTACCAATTTTATTTAGAAATCTTAAAATCAGACATAATTTTTATAAATTTGAATTAAGTTTGTATGGTACACAAACCGATTTAAAAAAAATACCATAACATCTCAATTTTTAATCTCTGGGATTCCGTTTTTTATTTAAAAATGACTGAATCCTTAGCCGGCTTATAATAGGTGGCCTTCTCCGGTAGGCCACCTGGTATAGAGGTGAGGTAGCGGGTTCGATTTCCACCTGAGACACTGATTAAGGAGCGCACAACAGTTCCGACAGAGCCCGGTTCACAGTCGATTTTAAGTCGCCGATGGTATTTTTAATGTCAGCCGCCAACGACGCCGTTAAAATTTGTAGGCTCTGAGGCAAATTGCAGTTTTACAAACTGCATTTATGTTAAAATTTTTAATAAACTATTAAAAAATTGACAGAAAAATACCGTGAAAAATATATTAAATTACTTTTATTTCAATTGTAAATACAAATGTGTAGACTGTAGTTAAATGAAATTTAAACTAAATAGAAAATGAGTAGACCTCGTAGTGTCCTTTGTCCGGTCGCTGTTGTTTATATAGGCTTAATCTTAAAATGCAAGCCGATGAGTGAGAAAACTAAACATTTAAGATCCTGTACCAAATAGTAAAAGCAACGCAAGCCTTCGGGATCTTTGGAACGGTTTACATCGACCAGTGAACCAGTCTTAGAGGTGGTAAACGATATGTGCTCATCGCCTATGACAATTTCAAGTTCCTGAAAAAGCGAAATTTTTTAAAATATAAAAAAAACTATTATTCGTCAAAAATTACCTGTCTGCCTACACGATCTGGTGGTGGCCAAGGTGAATCATCTTCAGCCATTATTTCTGAATCTAAAATAATACGTTTGAGTTCTTCCATCACTGATTGATGAACAAATGCCTCTTTGCGAATCATGGTGTCATTTTTATAATTCGAGTTGTTGGCATAGCGCAGTTTGCCATCGGGGCGAAACTCAAACTCGAGAAATTCGTGGCCAAATTTACCTTTATGCCCGACATAATAACGTAAGTAGAAATCTTCTGTAGACATTTCACGTCTTAATTAATTGCAATTTTTATTTATTTACACCTTTTTTGTTAAGAATTTTAAGATTTTACTACTTGTGGTTTTTCGGCACAAAAAATATAAAAACGCTTTCACATAGAAATGTCAAAATGTGTTTTGTTGTAGTTGTCAGGGTTGTATTTTACCGGTAGCAAAAAAGTGGTGCCATGTTTTTTGTTGCGAAAAACGAATATATTTATGTAGGGAGCAGTTTCACAAATTCATCTTAATATTAAAATTTGTTAACTTCATTAAATGCAGTAAAAATATTTTAAATTTTAGATTTTAGACTGATTTTATTGTTATTTACATATGTAACAAAAACTAATTCTGTCTATAGCAAATAAAAAACTGAATTTAATTATTTGTTTATATCGACTTTTCGAATTTTAATTTATAAAGCCGACTTTTGGTAGATTTATAGCACCTTACTTCAATTCTCTCATGGAATCTTAAAATTTTTGTAATATTTTTAAGCATACTATAAAATAGTCTACTGTTTGCTTGGTATGAAAAGTCAATTTTACGACTTTTAGATTTTTAATCTGTCTTCCTTGTCTGACGTTTCCCAACTTTTTTCAAAATATTTTCATTATTTATAATAACTGTTAAAATATTCGAAGGACAGGACTGGTGTTTTATAAATTTACTTTCAAGTAATCGAAAATCGACCTTTTGTCGAAAAAAGTCGAAGATGACTATTTTGTTCCAAAAAAGTCGATAACTCAACTATTTTGTTTTAAAAGATTCGATAACTCGATTATTTTGTTCTAAAAACGCAACTATTTTGTTGCGATAGAGTCGATAACTTGAATATTTTGTTCCAAAAGAGTCGATAATTCGTCTATAAAGATTGACTTTGTAAATAATAGTCGAAAAATTTTAAATGGTCGGAAAAATTCGGTATTACAGTTCGACTTTTTGTCGAAAAGTCGAAGTCGACTATTTTGTTCAAAAAAAGTCGATAACTCGAATATCGTCAAAGAATAAAGCGTCAAAAACTCTAAAATAGTCGGAAAAACTAAAAAAAAACGTAAAAAATAGTCGAAAAAGTCGAAAATTTTAAAAAAGTCAAAAACTTTAAAATAGTCGGAAAAATACAAAAAAAATTAAAACAATATTCGAAAATGTCGACTATTTATAAAATACTAAAAGTCGACTTTTAACTAAATGCAAAAAGTCGGAAAGTCGACTTTAAACTAAATGCAAAAGGTCGAAAACCGACTTTTCGTTTCAACTATAGAACCCTAGTCGATATATGTCAAAAAATCGGAGAAAGTTTAAAAAGTCGACTTTTCATAAAACGAAAAAAAATCAATGAGAAAAATCGATTTTTCAAATATCGCAAAAGGTTGAAAAATCGACTTTTCATAAATCGATTTTTTCATAAGTCGACTTTTTGTTTCAACTAAAGAAGCCTAGACATTAGGGTTCTATAAATCGACTTTCGAAAAATCGAACAATCGACTTTTTGTCAAAAAAAGTCAAAGTCGACTATTTTGTTCCAAAAAAGTCTATAACTCGACTATAGTCTGTGAAAAAAGTCAAAAATAGTCGAAAACTTGGAAAAAGTCAAAAAGTCGAAAATAGTAGAAAAAAGTCGAAAGAAGTCAAACAGTCGAAAATTTTTGAAAATCGAAAAAAAGTCGAAAATCTTCGACAAGTCTGATATGGTCGAAAAGTCAAAAATAGTCAAAAAGTCTGTTATTGTCGAAAAAACGAAAAAAGTCGAAAATTGTCGAAAAAAAGTCGGAAAGTCGAAAAAAGTCGAAAAATCGACTTTGCATAAAATGCAAAAAGTCGACTTTTAAATAGATGCAAAAAGTTGACTTTTCGTTTCATCTATAGAATCCTACTAGACAGGATATTTTGAAATAAAGTGCAACAATTATGTTTCATTAGCAATACCTTTTTGCATAAGTGGCGGTAAATTAAAATTTTGTATGAATTTTGTAACTGCTTTAGTATAATTACTTTATAATTACTTGGTTTCCATGGCAAGTGGTATATAAATTTGTTTATTTTAATAACCTAATAACCTATTTATATGCAGTTGTTTTTGTAGTTAAAAACAAAATAGTTGAATAACAAAAACTTCAGTTGTAAGAAAAAAAAATACTATTAAATATGCCAAATCAGAAAAAGAATCAGGTAAATAACTATTATTTTGCAACAGAATTTCAATTAAACAACTTTATTAACAATATTTTAGAATAAACGGACTCGTGCTTATGTAGAAGAAGTTTTTCGCCAAATTGAACAAAAACCAGATGTAACCGATATTATGATACTCAACAATAAGGGCAACCCGGTTAAAACGACTATGGAGAACTCCTTAGCCATACAGTATGCTGGTCTCTATGAAATATTACGCGACAAAGTTTGTATGGGTTTACAGAAGATGGATGCGCGTAATGAATTAATTATGTTACGATTAAGAACTATTAAAAATGAGACCTTAATAGTTCCTGATGGGAAAATTACTATAGTCGTAACACAAAATGCCAAAGATGGTTTTCAAAGTGCCTAAAAATCTCTTTTATTAAAAAAAATGTATAATTATTTGTAGTGGCCATTTTTTTTATTAATAAAATATATTAAAAAATAAAAGTTTTTGTAAAATATGTTTGATATGAACAGTTCATTGCACCACCACTATAGTAAATTCCTTTTCTGGTGCTACCAAATATTCAAATTTTCTAGTGGCTATGCGTAAAAATTTCAAATCGTTAGTACTGTCAATATCGCGTACTGCACTTCTGGCGGCCGATACCAACATTTTACAAATTAACTTTATAATGCCCACTGATACGGTATTGTCATAGGAAGATATAGCTATTGTGCCATAATTATTATTACAGACTACATAACCCAAGGCATTTTTCATAATACGTTCTGTATTTTCAGCATTTCTGCGTATAACCGCTTCTAAAGGCTGTAAAATTAATATAAGCAAAATACACGTATTTTAAATAGATGATTAATAGTTATTTCATTATTTTACCATGGTAAAGATTAATGCAATGATACAATTAAATGACAACTGAATGAAATTTTAATGAAAATTTATTTGAATATAAATTCAGTTGTCTTTGATAAAAGGAATTTTTAGTTTTGAAACAGAACTTCAAATGACTGAATTCATAATTAAATAAAGAAATCATAAAACAAAGAATAAATACCACTTTTAACAGACTTCGTCTGCGGTACCATAGAAGATCATGTGTCAAATTTCATTGAATTATCTTCAAAATTGCGACCTGTAGTTTGATTACAAGGTTTACAAACTTTATTCGGGGGTTAAGTTGTATGGGTGAAATAATGGACCGATCTTAACTATTTTCAATAGGCTTCGTCCCTAAGACAATAGAAGATCATGTACCAAATTTCACTGAATTATTATCAAAATTGCGACCTGTATATTGATTACAAGGTTTACATGGACGGACGGACAAAGCTAAATCAACTCAGAAAATAATTTTGAGCCGATTGTGCGTTACAAACATTAGCACAAACTAGGGTTCTATAGTTGAAACGAAAAGTCGACTTTTTGCATTTTATGAAAAGTCGACTTTTCGACTTTTTGCATTTTATGAAAAGTCGACTTTCGACTTTTTGCATTTAGTTAAAAGTCGACTTTTCGACTTTTTTGATTTAATTAAAAGTCGATTTTTCGACTTTTCGACTTTTAATATTTTATAAATAGTCGACTTTTTCCGATTTTTCGACTTTCCGACTTTTTTCGACTTTTTGACTATTTCCGACTTTTTCCGACTTTTCGACTATTTTCGACTTTTTCCGACCAGAGTTAAAAATTTATAAAGTTGTCAGAAGCGTAAAGCTATAATGTTGCCATTTAACATTATATTATTATATATATTTTTATTTGTTGAAATTTTTTGAGTTTTTTCGACTTCTTTCTATTTTCGACTTTTTCCGACTATTTTCCGATCTTTTCCGACGTTTATCGACTTTTTCCGACTTTTCGACTTTTTTCGACTCTTTCCGACTTTTTTACGACTTTTCGATTTATAGAACCCTAGCACAAACCCAGTATACCCTTCTCACTAAAGTGGTGTATGGTATAAAAATAAAGTTTATCATATACCCGATTATAAACCCCTTAATATGCTGTAATGTAAATAATACACACCTGGCAATGCCTCAAACTGTTAAACTTTCAAAAAAGAGCTTTTTTCTTCTTTAATCTCTTTTCATTCTATTTATCAAAATGACAGCTTAAAACGTAATGCAAAAAATTGCCATGAAAGTAATGACATTTCTCGCGCGCTTGTACACATTACAACAACAAACAATTTGCTACAACAAAGTAAAAAGTCAAAACAAGAAATAAAATCACCAAAAAAATATATAAGAACGTAGAAAAAAGTGTTGGAAATATTGCTCTGGTTCAACAATAAAATACAGTGTAATTATTATTTTGTTACAAATTAAATAAAAAGTAAAACAAACTAATTAAAATGTGTGCAGATTATTTATAAGAAAAGTGAGTAAATTTTACATAAACTTTTACTAGAAAATGTGTGCAATTTGTGATACTTTTGCAACATTGTAATTTTTCTTACTTTGTGTGTGCAATCAAGTAAATGGAAATGTGTGTTTGTGTATCATGTAAAATTGATAAAGTCAGCAAATAAAATGTATACACATTGTAATCTAAGCAAAAATGTTTTGCAATTTTAGAACATAGGAAATAGAAATCAACCAAGTTTTGTAATAATAAAGTTAATTTGTTTAAATTGTTAAAATAAAA
The DNA here is from genome assembly GCF_022045245.1 of Lucilia cuprina. NCBI lineage: Eukaryota > Metazoa > Arthropoda > Insecta > Diptera > Calliphoridae > Lucilia > Lucilia cuprina. The sequence goes on from NC_060954.1 coordinate 17,842,491, forward strand.
TATTGACACAATTTTTTAAGGTTTTACAATTTGAGGAGGGGTTTAGTGGTGGAAAAAGCCCCAAAAAATGTCAACTCATTTGCAAATATTAAAGTATTTTTTTTCTGTTCTTTGCTTTGTATGTAATTCCTATAGATTTAGCAAAAAGTAGCAACGTAGGAATTTTCTTTACTTTGTGCAAGGTTTTTTTACTTTATTTTTTCGTTTTTGTTGTTATCGTTTTTAGTTTCAGTGGAGTTGTTTTTCCCCAAGTCCATACAAAAGAGTATTACAACGTGAGAGCAACTGATGAGGTTTATTATAATGTGATTTGTACAGAGAAGAGCAGGAAATCTCGGTCAAAGTAATTTTACAAAACAACTGTTCGGCAACTATGTAGCTAAGTGTTGTTGTTATTGCTATTATTGTCACAACATTGTTGTACTAAGTGGGTTTATTCCCTGCCGGTAACAACAACTACGTCACACTAACATCACACGTAAATTCCATAAAATATTTTAAAACTGTCATGCGCATTTTTACTCTTTTGCTCTCTGTGTGTGTGGTCGAGGAATATGATGAAAATATTACCTTTATAAACTATTATTAACTCTATGTAAGAGTGTGTTTTAATATGTAGTTTGTTTATATGCTTAAGATGAAATATTGACAAAGAGGGAGAGAGTAGGTGCAATGTTCCTGTGATAATTTGTTGTTAATGTTTTTGCAACAATGTTAATTTGACATGTTTACAGAGTCTGCAAATAACAAATGTACAAGTGAAAGTTGAAGTAAAATGTAATGTAACAACAAACTGCAGCAGAAATAAGCGAAAGAGTTACCAATATTCATTATTTCTAATAAATTACTAGCTACAAGTTAGTTGGGAAAAATGTATGTTTGTGATTTATGAATGACATTTGTGTTTAATATTCCTATGTATGCATAAAACTAATGTTTAATGTTGTACTTGTTGCATACAATTTTTTAACAAAATTTAAGAATGTACTGTTATAATGGGATTTATATAGACCAAAATTAGACTAAGGTAATACCTAGACTAGATTATTAACTATACTATAGACCTGATTATAGATTATAGACTCTAGTCCAGACAACCACTCAAGACTAATGTCTGGACAACAGTCCGGACTGTATACAGACTATAACATAGACTATTGATAACTCTATACGAAATCAGAATCCATAATAACACTACTAGAGAGAAGACTATAATCCAGACTATAGGCAGAAACATGGCAAAACTTATTATCACTTAGGTGATGTCATTTCAACAGCTGGTTGTGTTTTTATCCATGGAAATAGACTAGTCTATAGTCCAGACTATAGACTAGACTATGTAGTAATGACTATAGTAAAGACTATAGCTCAGACTATAATCCAGACTATAGTTCAGACTATAGTAAAGACTATAGTTCAGACTATAGTAAAGACTATAGTTCAGACTATAGTTCAGACTATAGTAAAGACTATAGTCCAGACTATAGTAAAGACTATAGTCCAGACTATAGTAAAGACTATAGTCCAGACTATAGTAAAGACTATAGTCCAGACTATAGTAAATACTATAGTCCAGACTATAGTAAATACTATAGTCCAGACTATAGTAAAGACTATAGTCCAGACTATAGTAAAGACTATAGTCCAGACTATAGTAAAGACTATAGTCCAGACTATAGTAAAGACTATAGTCCAGACTATAGTAAAGACTATAGTCCAGACTATAGTAAAGACTATAGTCCAGACTATAGTAAAGACTATAGTCCAGACTATAGTTCAGACTATAGTCCAGACTATAGAAAAGATTATAGTAAAGACTATAGTAAAGACTATAGTCCAGACTATAGTAAAGACTATAGTAAATACTATAGTCCAGACTATAGTAAAGACTATAGTAAAGATTATAGTCCAGACTATAGTAAAGACTATAGTCCAGACTATAGTAAAGACTATAGTTCAGACTATAGTCCAGACTATAGTAAAGACTAGTCCAGACTATAGTAAAGGCTATAGTCCAGACTATAGTAAAGGCTATAGTCCAGACTATAGTAAAGGCTATAGTAACGACTATAGTAAAGAATTAAGACTACACATAAAATTATAGTCCTAACTATGGACTAGGCTACAGTCCAGACTACTAGACTACGGGCTAGTGCAAGGCTATATACAAGGTTTGACTGTAATCCATACTATAGACTAGACTCAAGTGCAGTCAATACATTATACTTTAGACCGGATCACAGACTAGACAGTTGTGTAGACTAGATATTCGACTACACTATAGTCTACAAAATCTTTCTGACTATAGTCATAATTTAAGGCTTGCCCAAGTCTTTATTAAATGTTAAATGTACGCATAGCAATGCATTTTTTTTATTATCCTTCCAAATGTGTTATTTTGGCATACAGTAACTCTTACGGACTTCCGTCTCACTTAGACTTTATTTTAATTTCCTAAATACCATTAAACAAGAGAAATTGCCGCACAGTAATAAAAACAAAAAAAAAAAAAAACAAACAGGAAGAAACAAAATGCTGAGAATTGAAACAATGTTGCTCAATGTTAAATATTTTTCACTCTCTCTTTTTTTTCTATTTTTTGTTGCATTTTTGTTTTGTTTTTTTATTGCAACGTTGCAGTTTTATGTACAACATTCCTGCCATATGTATGGGATTATCATGTCATTTGTCTCAACAACATACTACACTCAACGAGTAGTCGGATCTAACATGTGGTTGATGTAACCAAAACAGTAAAATCGATGACATTGAGCGCAACAATGTTGCATATCCACCATAATAATGCTGGCTGCACTCCTTTTTGGACTCTTTTTGCTTTTATCTTTCTTTTTGCTAGTTCGCTTATGTGTTGTGTATGTCCTGGCTGGGTAAATGTCGAGGTTAACGACCACAACATAACTTTTATTTTACAAGATTTTTTTTGTTTTGTTTTCGAGGATACAAAGTATATATAATTTATATAGTTTTGTTTAAATTTGTTGTTGTAAATATTACAACTCTCAATTGTGAATGCAAGCAAAAAATCAAATGAAACTTTACATGATTTGTTTGACGAGCATGTATAACCTTTATTCTCCTTGGAGGGCTACTCCCTTTTCTTTTTTCGTTATTTGTTTGCATTATACATACATTGTATTTTCAATATTTTTCTGCTGATACTTAACACTCAACTCCTTGAAGTCCTTTAGCTGCATGCTTCAGCAGTTAATACTTGCATTTTGTAGAGTTAGTCAGTCATCTTCACCATCATACATTAGGAAATCAAAACTGTACAGTAATTTCTATTTTTGGTTTATTTTATTTTTCATTTTCATTTCTCGGTTTTATTTTGCTTACTTTCTTCGTTTTGTTTGTTTTCATTTGGTGGTTCTGTTGAAAGAAAGAAGCAGGAGGCCTCTTTTTTTTTCTTTCTTTCTTTTCTTTTAGTAATATTACATAGATTTTCCCGGTTGATGGTATACAGATATAACAATACCATTTCCATTTTAATCCTTTGCCCTTCCTTACATGTACCTAGATATACATATGCGACTTTATATGCTGTTATGTGTGTATGGCTATGGACGCATACCCCAACCAACCAAACAGCCAACCAACCAACCATCCATCCATCTATCCAGTCATTTGTACGTAGTGCATGTTGTTGTCGCTGCTGTATTTGTTGTTGTTGTTGTTGTTGCTGTTGTCATTATTACATTTATACAACATTTACTAACTGCAATGTCTACTAGTGCTTTGAAAGTACCAAGCAGCCAGTAAGTGTTTGCGTATATTTTTTAAATGCAAAATTCAGTTGGAGTTTGTTTCCCTATTTACTTTGTTGCATTTCATAATATTCCTTAAAAAGTGTTGAAAATTTAGTGGTCTAAAAAATTTTATTGTATCAAAGTAAGTTCTTTTCTTTTTTTTATCAATTTTATTAGTTATTTGTTGTTATTTTTTATTTAATATAAAACTTTTTATTAAAAATTATTACATTGCAGTTTTTTTGTTTTTGTGAATTATATTCTATAGTATATTGCAGTATATATAAGTTTAACATTTAGTAAATAACTAGTTTTTTTGTGTAAATAAAGTTATTGATTTCATTTGTAGGGCTTTACTTTATTACTTTAGAAAATGTACATATTGTATATTTCTTTCTTTTATAAACTTTTTGTAAAATGTCTGGAATTTGATCTTTTTTTTGTTATTGTTTTATTTAAAAATAGTTTTACTATTGAATGCTTTTTCTTACTGTCTTATAAAGATGTTTTATAGTTATAGTGTAAAAAAAGACTTAAAGTAAAATTATTTAAATTTGTTGTTAAATATTTGCTAAATATTTAGGTTTTTGCTGTAAGAGAAATAAAAATTTTTCAAATATATTTTGAAACTAAAAAAGTAATAAAATATGTAGAAATATCCTAAATGCCACGCCCTGCATTTGAAACAACACAATTTTAAAAACTTGGTTTTCACAATTTCAAAACAAAACTTATCTTTATAGGGTGTTAAGGGAGAGACCTACGTAGTAAGGTTGTTGTAACAGTTCGATAGTGTGCGATAGTTCTTTCCTGAAAAAACTTTCGGTTGATAAATTGTCACAGTTTTGACCATTTTTAGTCGAATATTACTCGGATCGTTCCCGAGCGATGATACAGTTCTTATGGAAACAATGTGGGTTGTTGTTGTAGCAGCGACACGTTTAAAGTCGGTGTGGCTGGGTTGACAATCCTTGGTCGTTGTTCATTTATCTCCGAGTCCTTCCGGTGCGAAGAACCGATTGTCGTGGGAACGAACAATGTGGATAGAACAGGTTACAAATAAATCTTAGTGGTGCTTTTGTGATGCCTGAAAAGGAATAAAAAGAAGACATGAAAAGTGAGTTAAAGTTGATAGATTCAGGCCAGGTGTCATACTACTTAGTTAGCCTTATGATTGTATTTTCCAGTTTTGGATTTAAGATGAGTTAACTTTAATAGTATTGCCAACTATTCTGTCAAAATCATAAACACTGAACAGCTGTTTTTTGCAAATATTATATTTGTAAAATGAAAAATTTAGGGCGGGTTTCTTGCTACTCAGTTAAACTACTTTAAACTTGCTGTTAGATTAAACTCGAGTTGTAGTAAGAGATCATGGTAAAGTGGCATTGAAATAAGAAATTGAGCGGTTAATAGTACAGACTGAAAGATAAAGATTAAGACTGATAAAGAGAGATAAAAACATAAAAGGAAAGTGACTTACATTCGAAAAAGCTACTAATCAGTGCTGTTGGAGTTTGTTCCGTCAAACCAACTGCAATACCTTTTGGTTATGTTATCTATTCTAATTCCAGTTAGTTCTGAGTTGTCCTCAATGGCTTATGGTTTATGTTATCTATTCTAATCCCAATTAGCTCTGAGTAGTCCTCCAGAAATCGACTATAAGTCGAATGTTAATGACAAAGAAAATGTTATGAGACTTGGGGAAGGCTACACTTCCTACCTAACCATAAGTTGAAGGATATATCCTTCAAAGAAGAGAGAACAGCACATCCAAAATAAAGTTCCCTGTTCCCATTAAATATCGGATAGTAAAAGAGGAGATGAGGTATAGTTTCCTCCTCCTCCTCATTGTGACTACAACTTCTGTAGTCATTGTACCGGAGACCCATTCTTTTTGCATTTGTCCCCTACGAAAGCTTAACAGTAAGCTAGACTTAGAAGCTTCATATAGAGGCCAGGTTGACCTCGAGATTATACAGGTGGTTTCACTAAACCATCTGATCTCAGCCATTTCATATAGTTCATTTTGAACAAGTGCCTTTCAGTTACTAAGGGAAATACCAGTGAAAGCGTCGATTTCATTTTTCCCTCCCATCGTGTCGTTTCTGGCGAGTTCGTTTCCTAGACAATTATTGTGTGCAGGAACCCATATTAGCGTTAACCCAGAATGTCTCGCTATCTCATTAATGGCGGGTTTTTTAATATGCAGTTAAACTAGGCTTAACTTGCTATTAGATTAAATTCGGAACAAATTTAGGCGGACTTTAACCGATGATTTTGTTAATTGTGTTTTCTCACTTATAAATTGAGTTTAATTGGCCAATTACACTCAGTTAAACTAAGATAATATGTAACTTTAATGATAACTGAAAAACACGAAACGTATATTAAACCAGGTTTAACCAAAGAATCAATATTAACTTTATCAGAAAAACTCACCCTAAGAGATAACCGGCATTCTTCTATTGTCTTTAAGACAATATTTTACAGGATTTTTACAGTTTATGCGAGGATATTGAGAAACTAAAGACGATTCACTTTATAATTTTCCATTGTACCAGATTGCTGAGTCGGATATATATTTGTTTCTCTAGCTAAAATAACCCAAGAATTACATTGGTTGAAGTGATTTCAAAGTTACTAATAATAATAAGAAAATAGAAAACTTCTCATCTATGACAAATCTTTGTTTGGGCAAATGAATAGTTTGTTTAGTCTATGGATTAGTTTGATTATGGTTTATTGTTGGATCAATCTATAGACTAGTTTATTAACTAGTCTATGAATTTGTCCATTGACTATTCTATAGACTTGATAATTGAATATTCTACTTATTTAATATATTGTCTTATCGATCTACATATGTATTTGCTAGTTTATTAACTAGTCATTGAATTTGTCCATTGCCTGGTCTATGGACTTGTCTATTGAGTAGTTTACGGGCTTTGTTATGAACTAGTTTGTCGACTAGTCTTTTTATAAGTCTATGTATTAGTCTTTTGTATATTTTATTGACTTGTCGACTAATATGTATATGTATTTGTATATTGGTTATTTTTTGGCTGACCCATTAATTGTCTGATTTAAAAAATTGTGTATTGAATAGTCTATGAACTTGTCTATTGACCATTATCCTTTGAACTAGTTTATTACTTGCTTTTTTATTCTTTATTATAATATAACCTAATTTAACCTTCTTTTCCTTTTCTTTATTTTAGATTTCCACGGAATATCCAAAACGAAAATATGCATTTAAATAAAATAATTTTAATTTTAAAACATACAAGCAAATAGTTATGTAATAAAATTATCATAACGACAAATAAATGCATTTATAAGGACAGACCTCTCTCTTAATCTACACAACAGCATCAAGAAGAAAATAATGCAATAAACAATTAAATAGAAATATTAATAAAAACTCGAAAGGCTTTAGAAACAGATATATACGAACATTTGTATCAATAAAAACCTGTAACAATTGAAAACCTGAACAAACTCCTTCTAAAGGACTTGCTAAACATAAATATATAAATTAAAATGAAAATATAAAAAAACATCTCTCAGGATAAAATTAAAAAGCTAAACATTCCATCTTTATTAAAGAACATAAATTAATATAAAAACAAATAGAAAAAAGTATTTAAAATACCTGATTAAATCAACACATAAATCTCAAGCAACTCAATTTTTTAAACAAAGAAAATCATAACTAAGGAAAGGATCTCAAACTACTTAAAGTCTCATTAATTAATTGTTAAAAATTTATCAAGCAAAAGGTTTCACTTCCAAAGACACAACTAGTGCATCTCTGAAAAGAGAAAACAACTTTAAACCCATATTAACAGAAGAAAGGAACCGCTTAAAGAAAGTTTAAAAAAAGTGAAAAAAAAACTTATCTTTAGTTTTGAAGGTCAATATAGAAAATTGTATAAATTAAAAATTTTAAATAACCTACAATAAAAACAGACGAATAAAACTTGAAATTTGGCCAAAAAAATAAAAATAAATGCTAACGAACGATTACCGGCAAGGCGTGTACGTGGGAAAGAAAAAGTAATCATGTCAAAAGTTCAATATTAATGCAAAGTAATAAGACATAAACACGAAAAAGTAACAAACATTTACGAAAACTAAGAAAAAAAAAATAAAACAGAACAAAAACCCCCCCAAAAAAAAGAAGCTAAGAAAAAAAACTACAGGAAAAATCTGTATCCTACAATATGACGGCTACAGTTATACATACAAATGGTATAAACAATAATAATGGCCAAACCAGCAGTAGCAATGGCAATAGCGCCACAGGCGGCAGCAGCAGTAATGCAACGTCCTTTACTACAGCTCGTGAAATAAACACTTCATACTCTTCTACAACAACCGTCTCTGCCTCAAATTCTGCCCCTAACGTCTCTTCGGCCAACAGCACCTCGAACAACTTTAAAACCTCAAACACGTTGAAACATTTCGCTCCCTCTTCCTCGAACACCTTTTCGTTTACATCGACAAATCTCTTTCAATTACTTTCCATCTTTTGCCTGTGTTTATTGTCCTATTACAATTCAACACAATGCGGTCTAGTCTTTGATGATATCAGCGCCATACGAGATAACAAGGATTTGAGACCAACGACTCCGCTAAAAAACATATTTCTCAATGACTTTTGGGGAACGCCGATGCGCAAAGAACACTCTCACAAATCATATCGTCCCCTGACTGTACTCACGTTTCGTTTTAATTACTGGCTGCATGAATTGGAATCATATGGTTATCATGCCATTAATGTTGTACTGCATCTTGCAGTCTGTCTGCTATGGAAACGTGTCAGTCGCCTCTTGGTTTTGCAATGCACTCAACGCGAAAGTCTGGCTGTAAAATGCTCATTCTTCAGCACTCTGCTGTTTGCAGTACATCCCATACACACAGAAGCTGTTACTGGTGTAGTGGGACGTGCTGAATTGTTGTCATCACTCTTCTTTCTCGGTGCATTTCTCGCCTACTCCCGGGCTGTTAGTAGCAGCTTGAATGCTGCAAAAAAATCCCAAAAACTTAAAACGCAATGGTTTCAATTGTGCATCAATTTTAGTTTGTGTTTATTAGCATCGATGCTGTGCAAAGAACAAGGCATAACTATCGCTGGCATTTGTGTAGCCTACGAACTGTTCGTGGTGCAAACTATACATCCATTGCAATTGTGGCATACACTGTTAAATCTCTTTGAGGAAAAACCAGCATCATCAAATCAAACACCGTCACCAACAAATAAAGCAGCCATCTCAAAACTATTACAAGCCAGTGCAACTTCAACTGTCGTGGGTGCATCATCAGCATCATCATCGTCGGGATTATTAACGTTGAAAATATCAGCTAGCAGTAGATTTACAACTCCTATACAATGGTCATCGTCTCTATTGAAACGTTTAGGATTTTTAATTTTCATCACTGTCTGCCTGTTAGTAGGTCGAGTCTATGTTATGGGCTCTCAATTGCCGGTATTTACACGTTTCGATAATCCAGCATCTGCCGCTGAATCTCCGGCCCGTCAGCTAACCTACAGTTATTTAATTTATTTAAATTCTTGGCTACTCTTATTTCCCTGTGATTTATGTTGCGACTGGACTATGGGTGAGTAAGAAAAATGCAATTGTGAAATAAAAAAAAAAAAAAAAAACAAAATTAACAACATAAAGCTATAGAAGCAAAGGTAGCAATATCCATTTTTATTTTTTAAATAAATTGGATATCGTTTGATTGGTTTCATAAAATGAATTAAATATGTAATTGAAGTTTGAATCAAATTCATATAGTTCAAGCGAACAACACAATTTTAAATTTGGTTTATGAAAAAATGGAGATTACTGTCTTTGCTCAACTATATAAGGCATCGCTGGCACAATACAAGTGTAAATGTTTTTGTGTATATAAATTATTATTAAAATATTGAACGACGTATATGTATATGATTAAAAGATGAGTTTGTCTATGTTGTCCAGGGAAGAACAAATCTAGAGTAGGTGAGACAAACTGTCATAGTGCAATAGTGTCTGTTTTCTTACTCTATATATTGATAGTACACAGTTCATTCGCACCTGGCTTTAGAAACAGTTTGCCATTAGATTGTGGTGGTTACCAGTTCGTTGTAATGTGCATGATAATGAGGTTGCGGACGAACTAGGTTTGAACCTTGATATAGCGAACAGAAAGAAGTTGGTAAAACTATCCATTTGTCACTATCATTAACCAGTTCAGGAATAGATGATTGGATTGCAAAATATCAAAGGTCCTCTGGCCAAATCTTCATATGGGTGCTATTAAAATACTTACATGACTGTATAGACGCAGTCTAAAGATTCTAATAGGGATTCAGTTAGAATACCTATTAGATTGATACCAATAGATTGATATTCCATAGAATACGTGATATCATTGACAAGTCCTGGAATAGTAGATTGAATTACAAAATATTAAATTTTGATATGGGTGCTATCAAAATACTTATATGACTGGATAGACGCATTCTAATTAAGTTAAAATCCCTTTTAGATTGATATTCGAGATAATATGGGATATCATTTACCTGTCCTGGAATAGTTGATTGGATTACAAAATATCAAAAGCCCTCTGGGCAAATCTTGATATGGGTTCTATCAAAATACTTATAGAACTGTATAGACAAAGTCTAAATGTTGTAATAGAGATTACTTTTACAGTAGCATACCGGACTTGTACAGGATATACGAAGATGAGGAGAAAGTAGAGACGATCGAACAAAGGTCCAAGGATACAGAATCTAAGGCTGAAATTGCTTGGGAATAGGTTCCACAACGAACTGAGAATAATTACGGGACTTAACTCTCGCAGTCTACTAGGTTTTGTCAAGGGAATTGACTAGGCTCTATAGGTGGACATGAATTTTCGCTCTTATTTATTTATTCCTTAGGGTGAGAACTTGACATATATTCTAGGTAATATCCCTTTGGGAATTGACACGTTTTCCATTCACCTATCCTCTTTACCAATCTTTTTGCTTTCTTGTCTTTGCTTCTCTGTATTGAATCTTCACTCCTTAAAGGGATCACAATGGACCTAAATTTCTTCGAGTGGATACCGTTTTTCAAAAAAAAACCTTATGTAATGGGCAAATTTGGAGGAGTGATTTGGCCCTGTTTAAACCATTAGTCTGTGGGTATTGACTTTCCTAAAGAAAAATGTTTAAGAAATTAGATTAAATTGAAAAGAATTGCACAGCTCATGCAATCTACTTAGATTTATAGAGGAAATTATACAGTTTTGTTGATTTGAAAGCAAAACTGAGGCTTCGTTTTTCATGTTTTTTTTTAAAGATGTATACTAGATGAAGCACATCACAATGTACTACAACGTGATGGTGCATAACTCTATGCTTATATATTTCTATATTGTAGACAAATCCGTTGGTTTGTTGGTTGTTCTGCTGCTTTTTTAAGCAAGTGCTAGGATAGGTTGGCAGGCCTATACTAGATGTCTAGTAGAGACTTAGGTTAAGAAGGGTTATACACTGTAGAAAACGATGTATGTCCACCATAAGGTCCATTGTGATTCCCTTAAATAAAGTGGATATTCAGAAAACAGAGAATCCAAAACACTACCACAACACAAGAATGAAAACAACAGATAGTTATGAATAATATATAATTCCTTTATATATAATAAAGGAAATCCTTATTCCCCTACAAAACTCAGTGAAAGAAGCTACTGATTCCCTTGACAAAACCTAGTAGACTGCGAGGGTTAAGTCCCGCAATTTCTCATAGTTCGTCATGGAACCTATTTCCTAGCCATTTCAGGTTCTGTACCCTAGGACATTGGTAAATGATATGCTCGATCGTCTCTTCTGGGTCCAAAAATTCCAGCAAAAAGCGACGTATTTCAAAAGAATAACATTTATCACCACTTCAAAAGTAGCACTAAATGAAAATGATTATTGACTTCCATAGAAGCAAAAAGAATCCAATTTTGTTTAAAACTGAAGGTATACTCTATTGTACTGAAATTGTTTAAATTAAACCTATTTTATTTTAGAGTTGACTGATAAATGCATGTAATTTGTTTATTTATGTTAATATTATTTAAGTCAAATTAGTTGTATTCTATAATACTTCACTTCCTAATGATTTCCAAAGATATAACATAAAAAATTACTTCCTGAGAATGATTTTAGATGTAGTGAATTTGAAATCAAATAAAAAGGACATCCCTTCTATATCAAGCCTGTTTTTAAATCATGACTTCTTCAGGTCTTTTTCAGTACTTCCATGCAGTAAATTCTACTTCTTTTTCGTTTCTTTGGAAGTTCTTTTTATGCTGCGATATAGATCCCTTTGTGATACTTTAAACGAGAGAAGCGGTGAGCGTACTAGGAAGCACACTTGGGTGCAGTACAGTGGTCAGTTTATTAGTACACTTCGATCTAAGTACTCTGGGTTCCTAAACCAAACTAGTTTGTCATACGAATATAGAAGTCGTTTATCTTTGCGTTATTGATTGCAAAATTGAATGGTATAAGTTGTATTCTATAATACTTCACTTCCTAATGATTTCCAAAGATATAACATAAAGAATTACTTCCTGAGAATGATTTTAGATGTAGTGAATTTGAAATCAAATAAAAAGGACATCCCTTCTATATCAAGCCTGTTTTTAAATCATGACTTCTTCAGGTCTTTTTCAGTACTTCCATGCAGTAAATTCTACTTCTTTTTCGTTTCTTTGGAAGTTCTTTTTTTGCTGCGATATAGATCCCTTTGTGATACTTTAAACGAGAGAAGCGGTGAGCGTATCAGGAAGCACACTTGGGTGCAGTATAGTGGTCAGCTTATTAGTACACTTCGATCTAAGTACTCTGGGTTCCTAAACCAAACTAGTTTGTCATACGAATATAGAAGTCGTTTATCTTTGCGTTATTGATTGCAAAATTGAATATTATTATATTGAGTAGATATAAGCGAAAATAAGTTATTTTCATTGCAGTTTTTATAGAGTTGGTTTCCTATTGCTACCAAAAGTATATTTGAATTATCATGTAGTAACTACAATAAGGGCGGGTTTCTTACTGCTCAGTTAAACTAGGCTTAACTTGCTGTTAGATTAAACTCGGAACAAATTTAGACGGACATAAAACGATGTTGTGTTTATCAGTTATAGATTTAAGATCAGTTAACTTTATTAGTATTGCCAACATTTCAGTCAAAAACATAAACAAAGAACAGCTGTTTTTTGCAAATATCAGTTTTGTAAAATGTAAAAAAATGTAAATAAACGGTTTCAGTCGTAATTCAGGTCTGAGTTGGGGAACAACTATCGCGTCATCGCGATTATCTCTTAAACGCGTTCAGGCTTGTGTTTGTTGCCTGGCTTTCGACAGTTTTGGGTCTCGCTCGCACTGGTGTAGTGTATTACCTCATATAACTGTTCAAAGTTATATGTTGTCTACAAGTGAGTTATGTTTTATTGGTGGAGACCATAGAATACTCAAACGTTTTTAACTGGTGGAAACCATAAAATACTCACGATATAACGTGGTGGAGACCATTTAAACTCAGAATATATACTGGTGGAGACCATTAATACTCTAGAACTTTTTTCTGGTGAAGACCATTACTTTTGATGAAATCAAGTCCGGATGCTCCAACTTCCTATATGAAGGTTGGTGGGGTTGGTGGGGTTTTCTCTGGACAAACGTGTGATAACCTGGCAATATGAGTGCTTAATGCACCGCCATCCTAATTAATGCAATTTTCTGATTAGTTTTGTTTTATTTATTATTGTTTTAAATGTTTATTTAAAATTTTTCCAAAAATTTTCCATTTTAGAATAGTATTGTTTGCAAAAAACAGCTGTTCATTGTTTATGTTTTTGAGTAAAAAGTTGGCAATACTATCAAAGTTAACTGAACTTAAATCAAGAACTGAAAAACACAATCATCGTTTAAAGTCCGCCTAAATTTATTCCGAGTTTAATTTAACAGCAAGTTAAGCCTAGTTTAACTGAGAAGTAAGAAACCCGGCCTAAGTAACTTTATTGATTACTGAAAAAAACAAAACATATATTAAACCAGGTTTAACCAAAGAATGAAGATTATCTTTATCCGAAAAACACGCCCTAAGTAACGTCATTGATTAGTGAAAAACATAGATTTAACTAGGTTTAAACAATAAATGTAGATTATCTTTATCGGAAAAACCCGCCCTAAGAAGAAAATTAAGACATTTGAGTTGATCTTGAATTCCTTTCATGAATTTTTATCCACAACAAACAGAGGAATGAACTAGTTCGTTATTAGTCAAGAAAAAGGACATAAATGTAATCGTTAGCATTGGAAATATTTTCTCTAAGCAAATTGAGAACGTTCTTTTGTACAGTTAGAGTGTTTTTTCTTTGTTGTTTAAATATGAGAAATCTCCCTGTTGGAGAGCAAAGTCACCTTCCGAGTTCCGCTGGACACACCAAAAGTAGTTACGCGACAAGCCCAGAACTCCTTGCACTTTTAAGTCAATCAATAGTTACTCTTTCTGCCTAACAAATGCTGCCATGTATGTTCTTAAGGTGATGTTACAGTACCAAAACACCTCGCCATGGATGAATAATAGTTTCACTTATTTTTAACAAATACTATCCTTCACCCAAAAAAAAAAATCACTTTAACACAGTTTGCCTACCATTTCCTTTTCCTAATTATAGTTTTACTAATGTCCTTTTAAATTCCTTTAGTATATAAGTAAAAACAGCACTTTGATCAATTAAAGTTTTCCGTCTATCTACCTTATGTAAATAATTCGTTATACACAAACATATAAACTTAAACATAAAACACTAAAACGCAATTTTATTAAGTACAAAGTAATTACACTGTAAATGCCAAGCAATATGTCAAAGGACTATTAGTTAGAAGTTGTGGTTTTAAAGACCTCTATGTAAATAAAATTTAAATATACAAAAAGTTTTATGCAGTAATTTATGCAAACAAACTAAAAACTGTAGTTTAATTACGAATATATTATGTATTCTCTTTTCTAGGTACTGTTCCTGTAATTGAAGGTTTCATGGATACACGCAACATTGCAACATTAATAACATTTGGCATATTAGCTGCTTTAGTGGTAAAAGCTTGCATTAGTCAAAGTCTTCAGTATTCACGTATGCTAATCATGTGTCTAGCTTGGATTGTTTTACCATTTTTGCCGGCCTCAAATCTATTCTTTCCCGTGGGTTTCGTAGTGGCTGAACGTATTTTGTATATGCCCTCAATGGGTTTTTGTCTTCTTATTGCATATGGCTTTGAAAGAATTCGGGAAGTGAGTGGCAAGAAAATGAAATATTTATTAAATATTGCCCTGCTAGTGTTATTGCTGACACACGCCATTAAAAGCTATAAAAGAAATAATGATTGGAAGAATGAGTATACTTTGTTTATGAGCGGAGTTCATGTTAATGATCGCAATGCTAAGCTATTCAATAATGTGGGACATGCATTGGAAAATGAGGGACGCTTTGAAGAAGCTTTGGCTTATTTCCGTCAGGCGGTGCTAATACAACCTGATGATATAGGGGCGCATATTAATGTGGGTAGAACTTATAATAATCTAAAAATGTATGCTGAAGCGGAGAAGGCATATTTAAAGGCGAAATCTTTGTTTCCACGCATAAAACCTGGTGAAAGCTATCAGGCTCGCATAGCTCCCAATCATTTAAATGTTTTTATTAATCTGGCGAATTTAATAGCTCGTAATCAGACCCGTTTGGAGGAAGCTGATTTCCTTTATCGTCAGGCTATTAGCATGAGAGCAGATTATGTACAGGCCTATATAAATCGTGGAGATATACTCATGAAATTAAATCGCACTGCCCAGGCCCAAGAGGTGTACGAGAAAGCTTTGCTTTATGATAGTGAAAATGCTGATATTTATTACAATTTAGGAGTGGTATTCCTGGAACAAGGCAAAAGTGCCCAGGCAAATGTTTACTTTAATAAAGCATTGGATCTATATCCAGAACATGAGCAGGCTTTATTGAATTCAGCCATATTATTACAAGAAATGGGAGGCCAACAAGATCGACAGTTGTCTAGAGAACGACTCCATAAAGTTTTAGCGAAAAGTGGTGACAATGAAAAGGTATTTTTCAATCTAGGAATGCTAGCCATGGATGAATCAGACTTTGATGCAGCCGAACAATATTTTAAACGTGCCATACATATAAAGCCAGATTTTCGCAGTGCTCTCTTTAATTTAGCACTCCTATTGGCAGATGCTAATCGTCCATTAGATGCAGTACCATTTCTTAATCAACTTATACGACATCATTCAGATCATATCAAAGGACTTATACTACTAGGCGATATCTACATCAATCACATGAAAGATTTAGATGCAGCAGAATCCTGTTATCGCTCAATACTCAAATACGAACCTCATAATATACAAGGATTACACAATTTGTGCGTGGTCTATGTGGAACGTAAACATTTGGCCAGAGCTCAGTTGTGTCTACGCTATGCTTATTACTTAGCACCAACCGAGGACTATATATTGCGTCATTTACAGATTGTTGAACAACGTTTGCAAAAAATTTACAAGTTACCTGATACATCACCTGAGAAACAACTTGCCTTGGTCGATTTCAATCCAAAAGAATTTCCATTGCCTAAAAAAACATCATCAACATCATCATCAAGAACAACAACAACAAAAACCTCTCAAACTCATACACAAGGAGATTTTCCCAAACGTAAACCATCTAAAACAACATCATCCTCTTCATTACCATCACCAAACGCCGCACCACCAGCCACAGTTCATCATTCATAGCATTCATATTAAAAAAAAGGAGAAAGCAGTAAAAATTAGATTGAAATCTCATGAAATTATCTATATCTTTTACATTTATTTCGTATTGACTTATTATTCTAATCTGTACTATCAAATATGTAAAAAGGCTGTGTGTGGTAAGTGTTAAACATTTAAGTTTTTAATTCAATTTTTATTTTTACTAAAAAAGAAAAGGCTGTAAATTTTAGGAAAAGTAGTACATATATTAAACACTTTCGAAAGAAATATTTATTCTTAACAAAAAGCTGTTTAAAACTGCAAATTTTGAATCTTGTGACTAATGTATTGCTGCTAATGATGCTCTTACTTATATTATTAGCAATATCAGGTCTAAGGGCGGGCTTCTTACTACTCAGTTAAAATAGGTTTAGCTTAGACTTTAACCGATGACTGTGTTTTTCAGTTATGGATCTAGGATAAGTTAACTTAGTTAGTGGTTGGTGTAATTACGCCTTCTTCCTCTAATCGATCAAGTTCAGCATCCACTAGGGAGATTACTGAATATGGTACTCGACGTTTTGGACAAAATTTTGGAACTGCATCTGGTTTGAGTGGAAGATGAATTTAGTACAATTTTAGTACAAGGACCCAATTTCTTCTTAAAAACTTGAGAAAATTCTTTAGTTAAATCAGCATCTGAATTTCCAACTGACTTGCAAAACTGACTTGTGTTGATAGGATTTTCCCAAAGACCAAATTCTTTGAAAAAATCTGTTCCTGCTATGTTTAGTGAATGAACTGTTGTCACAAAAATTGTTATTGTTGTATTCAAAATGAAATGTTCATCTTAAATTCTCCAATGAATTCAATTTTGTTACGGTTAGCATCCTTTGCAATACGCTTTGTTGAGGTCAATTTGGAGCGATTTATGTTGGCCCATATTAGCTCTGAAATTATGGTAATGTCGGAAGCCATGTCCAGTTAAAGCTCGACATTATGATTGTTGAGTAAAACATTTACATGTTTACGATGAAAGCAGTTATCAGTACTGTTATCGATAGCTCTTGTTTGTGCTGAATTCTTATTAGAATTTGTTTGCTGCTTGTGTCTACTTGCTGATTGTTTACGATTTGTTGAATGTCGTTGTTTGTTGTTGTTTTTAACGTTCTTTGTGTCCTACAGCTGTCTGTTGGTTGTTGCCAATTATTTTGGTGTCATGCTGACGTTGAAGTGTACGCTGAATTTCCTGCTTGATGAATTCTTAAGTTACCGGCTTTTTGGGTTTTTCCTCACTTACTTTTCTTAGAAGCAAGCGTGTTTTGTCTAAGTCTGAGAAATTTCCAGCGTTAATGAATACTAGGAACCAAATGTGTGATTTTCGTCTGGTTTATACACGAACTCACAAATTTGTTTTGCTAGAATGTTCATGAGTTGTTCTCTGTTGAAAGTGCTTGATGACTGTACTACTGTGGTACCTTCCTCCACTGTTGGTGAATGTGATGGATCGCTATTGCAAATGTCCTGAAATGCCTGCTGCTGAGTGACTATGTATCTCTTTAGGCGTTCAAATATATCAAACTGTTTTTGAGGCTGTTGCTGCTGCAATACGAGCTCTTGCTCCTGACGACTTGCTTGTTGTTGTTCTAGAATTTTCGCTAATACTTGTTCAAGTGGTGATGTCGACATGATTGAATAAATAAAAAATCACTTTCTTATTCTCGTTGCCAATTTGTTACATTTGCTATCGTGGTATTTTATATTGAATGTTGAGTTTGGAATATGTGGTGGTTTAATGTGCATTAACTTGGTTTTAGTTGCGTTAATTATTAACCCGTTGTTGTGACACCATTTTGTCCTGAAACTACTATTGCTGTGTCATATGCATAAGCGAAGGTTGTTTTTCCCTGAAGTTTTTGATGAAGGTCTTCAAATTACCAAAAGATTTAAAACGATACCATAATAACACGTTTAACTTGGAATAAAATATTCCAAAAGCATTTTGTCGTTGCCATCATAGAGCTACAAATAATAGCTCTGGAGAATTTCGTAAGAATTCACAGAACTATCCAGTTATTTTCTAAGTTAAAGGATTTTAAACGGAATGAATTAAAAAAAATTAAATTAATTTTGAGAGCGAACCACGGCTCCTTATTTTAAATAAATAAAAATTCAGACACTCACAATTTGATTTACACAATTTTTTATTTTATTCAATCCAAACATTCAGAGGATTTTTGATATTAAAAACTTATTGACAAAATATTAATTATTAATTCAAGAGTTAAAATTCAGCTCGACGTTCGATTAGATTAGCAACGCAACCAAGACTGCTATTTCAGGCCAGCTTTGTTTGCTCATTCTCATGAATCGATCACGTTGCACCTACATGTGCAAGTATGCAGACGCTGACTGTGTAAAATTAGTTTCTCACAGAATTATTGCAAGAAGACAATTTTGTAATCGGATGCGCGTGTAAAAGTAAAAATATAAAAAGAGCTGACAATCAATTATTTTTTAGGTGGCAGTGTTGCCAGCGGTGTTAACTTACATTATAAACCAATATTATTTAAATAATGTAAATAATATAAAAAATGATTATAATATATTAAATACTTTGTGGTGGATGCTGTCATAGCATTAAAATAAAACAAGTTGTTTCTTTGATCTTCATGTGCAGACTGACTGCTTGATTTATTGTTCATCCTTATTATATCTATTCTCATTGTTTTCTTGTGTTATACTTATTCTTATTGTTTTGTGTTACTCTTATGTTTTATGTTTCTTATTCCAGTTGTACATACTACAACTGCATAACTACATATAGTGGGTCATGTAAGTTTCCTTACACCTCCCTTCTTAAAGAAAAAAAAATGTTGAATCAAATCAGGTGATCAAGCTGTATTTGGTTCAAAATTTTTTTTTTTTTAAAGTTAGTTATTATATTTAATTGAATTGCGCAAATGTTTTTTTTTTATTTTTTTTTTATTTTTTTTTTACATATATAAGTATAAAAGTAATATATTGTTAAATTTACAAGAATGTTAGTGGATTCTAATATTTACAGGATTTCAATAATGGGGTTTGCTTTTATTAAGCAAAAAAAATAGATTTTTTGTTTTTTATTTATAAATAAGTAATATAATTGGTTTTAAATAATTTTTTTTTTTTTTTTGTATTGTTAATACATATTTAATGTATTTTATTTTCAATTTTGTGTGAACATTTTTTTTTATATATTTACATATATAAAAGATATATGTATATTTTTTTTTTATTATTTTATGATTTCAATTTTTTTTTTTTTAAAATAAGTAATATAGATTGTTTTTCTTTATAATTTGTATATTACTACAAATTTAATGAATTTTAAAGTTTATTAAAATATTTGATATATGTATATGGTATTTTGTATGTAAACATTTCTCAAATCTACCGAAATATTTTATATATTTTTTTTTTTTGTATAATTATGATTATATAATTAATTAATTTTTGAGTTTTATAAAATGATATATCAAATTTATTCATTTGTATGTATATGATTTCCAAATTTACACAGAAATTCAAATCTACAACAATAAATAGTACAAATAATAATAATGTTTTTTTTTCTTTATAATTTTTCAAATTTACAGAACAAAAACTTTACATTTACAAAAATAAAAAGAGTTTTAAATATTTACCTTTGTGATAGCTTTAATTAGCTATTCTAAGTCGATCTTTATGAATTATCTTATATTTCTTTAAAGATTTACTGTGTATAGTTACATTTACACCATTTATCTGTTTTACAATATATGGACCTTCGTAAATATTTCCAAATTTATCATAGGGTTCTTTTTTTACAAATACTTTGTCATTTATGTTCAAATTAATTGCCTTAGCATTTTTATCATATAATTTTTTATTTCTTTGTTTGTGTTTATCTATAAGTGTTTTTATCAAATTGTGGGATTTTTGTAAACGGTATTTTACCTCTTGTATATAATTTTCTGCATTATATATGGGATCAATTTTTTCTAGGTTTAAATCTTTTGGCATAATAACATTTTTCCCAAAAACTAACTCATACGGAGTATATTTATTGTCAAATACGCAACTTGAAGTCGTATTATGAAAGAATGTGAAATACTTTAAATAAGTATCCCAGTCTGAATGGCTTTCGCTAATATATGCTCTTAAATATTCATTAAATACACACGATGGTTTCGTTCTACGGTTCCCACTGTTTGATGGTGATATGCCGTTGAAAAATTTAATTCAATGTCTAAGAGTTTACATAATTCACTAAATATTTCGTTCTTGAATTCAGTTCCCAGATCTGATTTTATAGTTTTCATTCTTCCATATATTAAGATAAAATTTTCAAAAATTGCTTGAGCTATCGTTTTTGCACTTTTGTCAGGTATGGGTATACTAACAAGATATTTTGTAAAATCGCAAATTAAAGTTAAAGCATATTTATTATCATATTTAGAAGTAGGTAATGGACCAATTGTATCCAATACTACTATATCAAACGGTTTCACAGGAGTCGGTGTTAACGTAAGTTGTTCTTTTGTTCCAATTTTAACCTTATTTAAATTACATTTTTCACATTTCCTAACGAATGAAGCAATATCTTTTGTCATGTTTTTCCAATAGTATTTTGTTCTAAGCTTTGCATATAATCTTTTACGACCACAATGTCCTCCTACAATTGGATCACAGTGATACATTTTTAAAAGTTTTTCCTTTGTCTTTTTGTCTTTTATCATTTCGATTGGATCGACTAATCTAATCTCAAGTGAGGTTAATACTTTATTACCATGGGTTTTAAAATCTTGAATAGAGCATATTGAAAAAAATGGATCGGTTTTTGTCCATTCTGCAATGTAAATATTATTATTGTTGGCACTTTTTTGAAGCCTCAAAAGCATCTCACCGAAGTTTGATGTTTCGTTAACAAGACTAACATTTACAATACATTTAAATCTGTTATACATTCTAATTTTAATATTCGTTACATCCTCATTTTTATAAAAAATTTCTGATTTTATCTTAGCTACTCTTTTATCAAATTCATATGAAACTTTATCATATACCTTCAGATTAACAATTTTATCATCATTAGGTTCTACTTTCTTTACGTCAGGTTTTTTGGACATCGCGCGAGTTGTCACTGCTAAAATGCTTTTATCTGTATTATTTTTCAGCTCGTCAACCGAAATACGAGATAAGGCATCAGCTCCGACGTTATTTTTGCCCTTTATGTGTTCAATAGAAAAGTTATATTCTGAAAGTTTAAGTCTTATATTTGTAAGTTTAGATGATGGATCCTTCATATTAAAGAGATATACTAATGGCCTATGGTCCGATCTAACTATAAATTTTGTTCCATAAACATATGGCCTAAACTGATTTATTGCAAAGTATATTGCTAAAAGTTCTTGTTCTATGGTAGGTTTCTTTTGCTCGGCTCGATTAAATGCCTTAGATGCATAATATATTGGTAAATCATGACCTGAAAAATTTTGACTTAGTATTGCTCCACAACCAACTTTGGAAGCATCGACAGTTATTAAAAATTCCTTTGTAAAATCTGGGTATTGTAAAATTCTTGGTGAAATTAATTCTGATTTAATCTTCTCAAATGATTCCTGACATTTTTCATCCCATACGAAGTTAACTTTTTTTCTAGTTATATTATTTAATGGACTTGCAATTGACGCAAAATTTGGTATAAACCTTCGATAATAATTTGCAAACGCAACAAAACGTTTAACGGCCTCTTATATCGGACGGAACTGTGTACTTTTGTATAGCCACTATTTTATTATTATCAGGTAAAAGTCCTTTTGAAGTACATCTATGACCTAGAAATGTCACTTCGGGTTTAAAGAAGTTACATTTGTAGGGGTTAATTTTTAAATTATATTTTCTTAGAATGTCAAATACATTAGTTAAGTTTTTTAAATGATGTTGTTTACTACAGCCTATTACAATTATATCGTCAATGTATAAGAACGCTTTATTAGGTTCAAGACCAGAAAATGCTATTGACATCATCCTAGAAAACGAATTTGGAGCTACATTTAGTCCAAAAGGTAAAACCTTCCATCGAAATGCACCTTGATCTGTACTGAATGATGTTAAATCTCTTGAGTCTTCATGAAGCGGAATTTGATGAAAACCGGAAAATAAGTCTATAATAGAAAAGTGTTTTGCTCGACCAAGATTGTCGAGTATGTCGTCAATCCTTGGCAAAGGAAATTTATCAGCAATTAGCTTTTTATTAATAGCTCTAAAATCTACACACATTCTATACGATTTGCTATCATTTGGACTCTTTTTTGGTACTAAGATCAATGGACTATTATAGTTTGATGTGCTTGTTTCTATTAGGTCATTATTTAAAAGATTTGTAACTTGTCGCTTTATTTCATTTCTCTGAGTGTATGGAAGACGATAATTTTTGATATACACTGGTTCCCTATCCTTTAGCCTTAATTTTTGTTCATAAAAATTATTTATGGTCATCTTATCTTCTTTCAAAGTGAAAATGTCTGCATATTCCCTGCATATTGGCATTAAATCCTCCTTTATATAACTTGGCATTTTATAATTTAAAACAGTTTCCAAGTTTTTAACACGTTCGTTACAAGGAAATGTCTTATTAATTGAATAAATGTGGTATTTGGAAAGCTTTTCGGTCTTTATATTGCAATTGTTTATAAATTTAACTTCGTCTGTTGTATTCAGTATGCGTAGAATGGGATTTTCGGAATTTACTATACTTTTACTAACAAATACACCATTGCAAACTTCTTGGCAATCGACAAAAACTGGTTCAGTTAGGTTTTTCAAATGGAATTCTCTAAAAACTTCGCATCTTGGCGGAACGACAAATAAATTCTTATTAGTACCGTGAAAAATTGGAATAATTATTCTTTTGTTTGTCCGAGGAACATAAAATGAAATTGTCATCGAGCTATAATCAATTTTACATCTATTATTCTTCAAAAAGTCTTTTCCCAATATACCATCAGAGGGAATATTAAAATTATCAGATACGATATGAAAGACTTGAGGTATTGTTTTATTGGAAATAACTAATTTTGTGTTAATTGTACCTAACGATTTTGTAGTATTTGTAGTTATACCAACAATGTTAATAGTATTTTGTTCATTTACTTTTACATTTGATTTTAAGCAAGACAATTTGAGAACCGAGATGTCGGCTTGTGAATCGACTAAAAATGAATTAGTTTTATATGAAGCAAAGCAATTTAAACTTATGAAATCTGAATAATTTAGATTAAAACTATATATCGATCTAGTGTTATGATTATTGATTAAATTTGGTACAGTTAAAGTATTTTTATTAATTACATTTGACCTTCCTCCTCCCTCAACACCTCGTGCTGAGGGGCCTGCGCGTTTAAAGTCCGCACAAAAGCTCCCTGATTACCTGAATTGTTATGATATTTACCACGATTATTAAAGTTTCGTCCTCGAAAATTGTTGTATTTATTTAAATTATTGTTATTATTCTGATTATAATATGAATTATTCCGATTATAATGAGAATTATTTTGACCACGATACGCCTTATTCCGACCATATGAATTATTCTGACCACGATAACCATTATTTTTATTGTAAGTATTATTTTGATTGCTTCGAATAAATGACTTTGTGTTCCTATGACCTATTGCTAAAACCTGGTATTCTTTTTGATTTGTAGATTCCTCGATAATTAGCTTCGCAACTACATCTTTTGGTTCTTTAAAAACCGTAGATGCTAGAATAGCTTTAACCATATCCGACTTAGCATTATTCCTACATATTGAGACTGTCTGTTCTATTACCATTTCCTGAGCCTTTTCTGTCGTTATGCCTTCTATTACAAGGGAACGTTGCAACGCATCTGCTAAATCTTCTATATTTTTTGAAAAATCTGTATAATTATTGTTCTTTACTTGTAATGCCGCAATTCTACCGGCAACAACTTTGGAATTATCGGGTCTGATCCTATTTTTAAGTGTGTTTTTGATTTGGTCAATACTTGTTATGTTCTCTGGCAAAATTTCTCTTGCTTTTCCATCTAGTTTAGATTTTATAAAAGAAATAAGGCAATTTGACAAATCTGGTACTGTAAGCTCTTCAATTAAATTTATTTTATCAATGAAAGAATTTAGACTAAGGGGATTACCATCGAAATTTTCTCTGATGATGTTGGAACACATAGAGATGAACTTAGTTTTTTCTTCTATAGAAGTCATTTTGGGAATGTCTTTAAAATCAGAGAAGGATTTAATTAATTCAGTGGTATTTTCTTCTGTATCTGTGCTTTCTTCTGATTTATCTGTGTAATCCTGACTTTCTCCTAAATCTGTCATAATTTGTTCCTGTACTAATTCAAATAAATTTTCCCCATATGGTACTTTTATTTTACAGTTTAGTTTACAAAAACACCTTACTAATAAATCTCTGCAATTTAAAATTTTATCGTGGATTTTTATTTTTAAAATACTAGGTAATTGTTCATCATATGATAATGTGTAAATTAGAATATTATTGTATGTTTCAATAAGTAATTTTATATATTCTTTGATTTTTTCTTGTTTTGAAGAAATTGGTCGACTTTGTAATACTCTTCTTTTTATTTTGTAAAAGTTTTTAATTAGTTCATCAAATCTTTCTTTTTGAAAATTAGACATTTATTACTAATTTTGTATTTTCCATTATAAAGTTCAGAATTATTAATGTAAATTAAAATTTTATTAAATTTTCTTTTTTTTTTTCAATGTTTATAATTTTTCTTATTAATATAAAAAAATTAATATATTTATTAAATTGAATATATTAAAATATGTAAAATATATTAATACTATATAAATTTAAAATATTAATAAATTTTTAGTACATAAAAATACAATATTATAATAAAACTGATCTATAATTATGATCTCAAGTGTAATGTTTTAATGTTATTATAAGAGAAATACGCTAAAATAAATTACTGGCCTGTTGAGACGACAAAGATGATGAAATTGATGTTGTTTCAGCGATAATACAGCAGTCAGTTGAGATGATAGTTATGTTGTTATTGTAGCAGCATTGGCTTTGCTGAATTTCTTCCACTCTCACTCTCTTTCACTTACTGTTGAGACGACAAAGATGACGAAATTGATGTTGTTGTTAGCTCCACACAGACGACAAAATTGATGTTGTTGCAGCGATAATACACCAGTCAGTTGAAACGATGGTTATGTTGTTGTTGTTGAAACATTGACTTTGCTAATTTTCTTGCACTCTCACTCTCTTTCACTTACTGCTCATTTCAATTTTTTTTTTCATTCTTGCTTCTTCTTTATGATTGCATTTTTAATAATTTCTTACTGAGTTGTTCGTTGTTCTATTTTAGCATACTTTTATTGATAGTTCACTTCTCTATAAACTGGTTTTATTATACATTGTAGGTTGTTTGTTTTTTTTTTTTTGTAGTTCATTTTTTTTCGGTTTTTTTTTTAAATTTTTGTTTCCTTTTGTTCTTTTCTTTCTTATTCTTTTTTTTTGTTATTATTTTTGTAGTTTTATATGTTGTCTTTTTTTTTTTTTTTTGTGTACAGTCTATGCACTTGTTTTTAAGGGTTTTTTTTTTGTAGGTTTTGGAAAAAAATTTTCAAATTTTGCCAAATTTGTTGGAGTTTTAGCTTATTTTTTTCAAAAGAGCTTTTCTTATTTATTGCTGTTTTTGTTATTATTGTAATTTTGGTCACCAAAAACAGGAAAATTTTCTTTTAAATTAATTTTCAATATTTTTTTTTTTTATTTTTACAAAAAAATTAAAATTGATTTTTTCTCGAATTATATTTTTTCAAAACTTTAGTTGAAAGCACATTGTTGTAGTTTCTTTGCGTTACACACCAATTGAACAAAAATAAAAAAAAAACTTGTGTTTCCTTCTTCTTTTTTTTTTTTTTTGCACTTCACTTTAATTGTTTTACATAGTTAATTTTAAATAATGCAAAATTCCACACTATACAATTTGTTGTTGTTTGCTGTTTGTGGGTTTTTCTTTATTTTTCCATTCTGTTCTTGTTGTTAACCACTCAATAGCTTTTTTTTTTAAATTTTGTCATACGTAATTTTTTTTATGCTCTTTTGCAGTAACGGAAATTTTTTTCTCATTCATGTCATTTTGGGTTTTTTTTTTTTCATGTGGTATACCATTTTTGTTATTTTCTTTTAAGAAATTTCGTTAATTTTTTCACATTTTCACACCACGTTTTGTTCTTTTTTTTTTTTTTATAACTTTTTTTTTTTAGGCAATGGAATGCGTTTGTTTTTTTTTTTACGTTACTTTTGTTGTTTTTTTTGTTGTTTTTTTTTTTTTTTTTTTTTTTTATTCTTTGATATTATGTTAAAAGTACAGTACCCTTTTTTTTCAAATTCACATTACTTTTAGGTTTTACTTTTTGTTGTTTTACTAAAAATTTCCACTTGTTGTTTTAATGAAAATTTTGATAATTGCATGATTTTAATCAAAAATTGTTTATGCAGTTTTAACTTTTAGTGGCTTAAATTGTTGTGTTATAGGTAGTTCATTTTCTTTTTTTTTTTATAATTTTAGTTCATTTTTCATTTTTTTTTAAATTTTCATTTTTTTTTCTATTTTTTTTTATTTTTTTTTATTTTAGTTAATTTTAATTTTTCTGTGGCAGATTTTTATTTATATTTTCCACAAAATCACACACATTTTGAACATCCACGAACAAATAGTCAAGACTTTAAAAACAGTTATAATCACGATAACACTCAACACAAAAAAAATTGTTTTTTTTTTTTTAAATTTTTCTTAGCGTTTGTTAAGAATTTGATTTTTAATTATATACATACGTTTTTTTTTTAAAGTACAATTTATGTTTATAATAAATCAATATGTTTATAATAAATTACTTTTTTATTTTTCAATTCAATTTTTTTTTTTTTATGATTTTTTTTCTTTAATTTTTTTTTCATTTTAAAATTTTTTTTTATATATATAATTTAATCATTTTTTTTGTAATTTAATTATCACATTCACTCCGATTGCAAAAGACATATATTTTTTTTGCAATTTGTCACGGTCGTCATGTGGTGGATGCTGTCATAGCATTAAAATAAAACAAGTTGTTTCTTTGATCTTCATGTGCAGACTGACTGCTTGATTTATTGTTCATCCTTATTATATCTATTCTCATTGTTTTCTTGTGTTATACTTATTCTTATTGTTTTGTGTTACTCTTATGTTTTATGTTTCTTATTCCAGTTGTACATACTACAACTGCATAACTACATATAGTGGGTCATGTAAGTTTCCTTACAACTTCCTCAAGTTCGAAATCAATCTTTCGTTTTTTGTTTACACTAACGTTTTTGAAATGACGATTTTTTGAGTTTTTAAAAGCGGTTCTCATAACTTCGTCAAATGATTTTCGACAATTCTAGATTTCGGACATTCAGAAAGAATGTGTGAAACCGTGAGTATATCAACACAAAAGACGCATAGACTAGGTTCGGTCTTGTCATAATAATGTTGTGTTGTGAAATCCGTCTTGCCAACCCTTAAGCGGCCTAGCGTTATGATCGAGTTAGGTTTTGATGGTATTTAGGTCTTCTCTCTCTTGGATTTTGTTGGTTCCGAAAAATCCTGAAAGGGTATATCAACACAAAAGACGCATACACTAGGTTCGGTCTTGTCATAATAATGTTGTGTTGTGAAACCCGTCTTGCCAACCCTTAAGCGGCCTAGCGTTATGCACTGAGATCGAGTCAGGTGTTGATGGTATTTAGGTCTTCTCTCTTGGATTTTGTTGGTTCCGAAAAATCCTGAAAGGGTTTGTCATTGTACTAGAGAAGCATGGAATTTCTGTAACTCTATCCAGAATTAAGGCTTCCTTGGCGGCCTTATCCGCTGCTTCATTACCTGGAATGCTAATATGTGAGGGGATCCACAGCAACATTATATAATTTTCGGCATCGGGGAGGTGGACTATGTCGTTATAAATACCTTTGCTGTTCCTTTTAATAGCCGTTAAGGCACTAAGGCTATCAGTGCAGATAATAGTTTTCATCTTCCTCTGATTTGCAGCCAATTCCGCCACAAAGATACCAACATGATCAGGTAATCGATTCTCACAAATCAACTCATATTCTCCATCTTCCAAGGTCTCCACTAATGAATACAATAACAATCCATTTTGGAAGCATCCATCTGTAAACAACAACAATTCAGGTGAAAAATCGGAAATCTTCTGCGTCATATTTTTTTTTAAAGCATAGAGGATTTGTGCTGTCCTTATTGTAAAAAGATAGGCTATCATCGACTCGTACAAGTTTTCCTGTGTTCATAGGCGTAATTGGCTTTGAAGGTATTGAAATTCCCGCTTGTCCCAAAAGATCGATAATCTTACTAATGGCAGTGCGGGAAAGGTTTGTCCCCATAATATTTCACCAAAAGGTGTTATGCAATCCATCGTCAGTATTTGTAATAGATCTTGAAGCCATTGCCACTGAGCTTTTCTCCAGCATAGATTGAAAATCCTGAAAGTAAGGGCGGTGTTCAATTTACTTATATTTTTCCCGAGGTCCATCCATACAGTGTAATACCATGATGGAGACAGCCAGTTGTAAGAGATTTGCAGATACTCAATGCAGTGTCAATATGAGGGCCTTTCTTACGAGAGCATATAAGCTTAAGAAGATTATTCAGTTTCGCAAGTTTATTCACAAGATACTTCACATGGTTATTCCATAGAAAATTTTTCGTGAATAAAATGTCTAGTATTCTCATTTCGTCCATAAATTCTATATCTGCTTCCCGAATGCAAATTGACCTTGCGTCACAATTTCGTTTTCTACAAACATGCCATATTTCGGTTTTTTCAGCAGGAATAACTGCACCTCTGCTCTTTGCCCTATAGTATTTTGCAAATTAAAAGATGTTTTAAGTTCTTTTATTTCTTCGCAAGAGCTAAGTTACAGCTCCCTTGTGTTAAGCGAAGTGTGTCTTTATTGAAAAAGTTCTTAGATTATATAGTAATTAATTGCGTACACAGCATTATTCATAAAGTGGATAGTGTAACAATTGGACAGAACATTGAACGCAAGAAATACATACAAACAAAGCCACGATCAGTAAAATATTTAAAGTATTGACTGTTTAATCGACTTTGTAATATGATATTATTTTTAATTGCTTTTTTTTCAATATTCTGTCGGCATAAGCGATACATGTTTTATGCTACACCTCCCTTTTACGGATGAATGTTCATACCCTTTTTAAATGTATGGGCATTCTTTAACAAATTATTACTATAATCTTAATAATTAATTTTATTACAAATATGGGAATAAACATCTTATATGTTCCTAAGGATAATGTTAATTCTATTATTTGTTGAAAATCTTAAGTCTATTCTTATGAACTATTTACACTTTTTTATTTTTTTTTTATCTACTATAGTTACATTATTTCTTAAGTCTATGTTTTTAATTTCGTAAGGTCCTTTATATTGTGGATCTAATTTTGTGACCTACTTCATTTTTAACTAATACTAAATCTCCCACTTTTAATTTATAATCTAACAATGTCTTATCATAATTTAATTTCTGTTTTAACTTATACCTATAAATTATTTCTCGTGCTCTCTTATGTGCTATTTCTAACCTATATCTAACTTTCTTAGCATAATCTTCTACATTATATAAAGGTGATATTGTATGAACCTTATCAAATTGTTGAGTCTTACCGAAAACTAACTCATAAGGGCAACAACCATGCACCGTAGATGGCGTGGTATTGAAACAGTAAGTGAAATACCTGAGCCATTCATCCCAATCGCTTTTGTCAACGGATATGTATGATCTTACATATTCGTTGAAGGTTCTATGACTTCTTTCTATAGTTCCTAGCGTCTGGTGATGATGAGCAGTCGATGTAATACTTTCTATCTTCAAAAGTTTACATAATTCATTGAGCACCGAATTTTTGTACTCTGTACCCATGTCCGTAATGAACGTCTTCATCGGTCCATAAGTAAGAATAAAATGTTCAAATATGGCTTTAGCAACTGATTTTGCGCTTTTATCTTGAATAGGTACCGTTACAAGTTATTTTGTCATGTCGCATATTATTGTGACAGCATATGAATTTCCGTTATATGATTTTGGTAGTGGACATATAGTGTCCACTATTACCGTATCAAATGGTTTAGCTGGTGTATTTGTCAAAGTCAATGGCATTTTTGTGTGTTTTGTAATTTTAGCCGACTGGCATTTTTGGCACCCTTTAACATATTTCGTAATATCGCGAGTCATGTTCTTCCAGAAATAGTATCTTTTTATTTTACTAAGAGTTCTTGAAACACCAGAATGTCCGCCCTCCGCTGGATCATCATGATATCGTTTCATTATCTCTGTTATTAACTTAGCATTTGTTACGTGGATCACCTCATTAAGTAGCGCTACTTTCAATACTTTTAATAATTTATTGCCCATTTCCTTAAATTCATTAATAGAGACAAATTCGAAAATTTTCTCACTAGGTGCCACATGTAATTTATTAATTTTTAGTTTACCGGCCACTTCTTCGAGCCTTGGGAAAAATTGTCCTAAGTCAAATTTCCCATTGATAAACAATTCATTTATTTTCATACATGCAAGTTTCGATTTACCACGTTTAATATAAAATGTATGTGGGTCAATTTTTAGCTTGCAAAATTTTCTGACGTCAGAATTCATAATTGGGTTAAATACATTGGGGCTTCTCATGTTTATTTTCTAAATGCTTTTTGTTTAATGTAACTGGAGATTTTTCAAGTGACTCTTTTGCCATTGATCGTGTTGTTATTTTGTATACATTGTTTTTTCTATTGTTCATTTCTTTCAAATCATCTATGGTTATACGCGATAATGCGTCAGCAACATAATTATCTTTTCCAATGGCAACTTTAAAAACTCTTTCTTTAAATCGTGAAAGTTTGCATATGTTGGTGAATTTTTTTTTCCTTAGTTGGTCTGTCAATATTCAAACATTTGTAAGATTGGTCAAATTTATCTCTAACCATTCTAGCCTTTTTTACTATATCCGACCACTCAATCTATATTCTATCCAAATCGTTAGCTCGGCAACATTGTATTTAAACCTATTAAAACAGTTGATATTATTAAACAACATTCAATTAATTCAAGATTTGTATTTCCCTGTACTACATCTACTTCATTGACCACATTGGCCGAAGGATTTTCTATTTTGGATTGGTGTTTGCCCATTACAAAGGACCTTAAAAAAATTTTTAATTGAGCTTGAAAAATTAAATATTCTATATATTAATTTTATTATTCATTATTCTTAAAATTATTTATATGTATATAGTAAAAAATATTTATATTTGTCAAATGGCGCCTACTGACCTAAATGTGCAACTGAATGAAAGTTAAGGTTTTCTAAGTGGTTTATTTAAAAAAATATTAAGGCGCTCCGACTGCGCCTGATAAATGAAACTCACAAGGAAAAATATAATATAATATTACAATTAATTTTATTAATTTAAATTTAAATAATGATTAATTAACTAATAATCGCTCCGTTCGATGTCTCAGCCAAGACTGACGTTCGTCGGCCACACTTGTTGGCACCTTGGTTCATTTATCATATTGCACCAACATGCGCGACGATATAAACGCTGATCAAGCAAGATGGTTATTGCAAGAAATCAATTTGTAATTAGAGCGGATACGCGTGTATGAAAAGAGCTTATATTGCAGAAATGATTTTGTTGGCAGTGCCAACACCGTTGTTAACTCCTCCCTCCTTAAATATCTGCGTCCCGCAGATCTGGTGGTCTGTGGTTGGTAAGTTATATACGTTTTCCCTAAGTTTTGGTATTGAAAGGATATATAATAGGAGTGAACCGTTCGTGTAGACGGAAGGCATTCCATGTTCCACTGCTTCTATTGCATTACTATAAGGTAGCGTTTCCAACTCGTCAATTATTCTGTTTATTTCAGCTTGATCTAATAAGTTGGTGTTTATTATCCCACTTTTGGCCATCTGGCACGCTCTGACAATTTCATTTATCTCATATTTCAAAATATTTATCTAATTGATGGTACTTTGCTCAACAAAGGCAAGGTCTTTACCGCTAGTTATATTGTTTAGTCTCACGATTAGCTCATTAATCTTTTCTACAGCTTGATTCGTTGTCTGATGAAGCTCTTTGTTTATTTTATACTGCTCATTATTATTTGCGATGATACTTTCTTGGCTCTTAAGTATGGTATTCCAATCTGTCGCATCAGGGTTTCCAGCCACCCATTTCCAGGCAGAACCAATCCAATCAATTGATTTACGTGTTCTTCGTTTTTCATTAGTTAGTTCGCTCAGGCGCTCTTGTATCTGCAACATGTGATGCAATATGAATTCCTTGTTTCTACTTGGCGGAATGTGCTTTTGAACGGTGGATGATATATCGGCCGTCATTTCTATATACTTCTGCAAATCGATGACGTGTATCAGTTTGAAGTGGCCGTCAATAATCCATCCATTACCTTGTTTTAACGAAAACAGGGGTGTTCTGTACTGATAGATTTGTATACCACTTGCAAAAGCAACCAGGTTGAATGCAATGAAATAAAGTTGTTTGAAGAGCATGGCTGTACATTTGACAGAGTAGATCCTTAATCGTTTTCACATACACTTCACTTTAAATTTGTTTCTCTTTTTAAATAATCTTATTTCTATTTTTCAATATTTTTTATATATACTTTTTAATTCTTTTCATGAATACAAAAATAATTTTTATATATATTTTTTTTAAATTTAAATTTTTCAGAAATATTTAATTTTTTATTTCTTTCTTCTGATAATTTTACACTTTAGATTTTTATTCTTTAATTTATTTCATTTAATTTTTTCTTTTTTAATCTTTTATCTAATTTTTTCTTTTTTCAATTTATAAATATTTTAGGTTCTTTCTTTTAGATTTTTATTCTTTAATTTATTTCATTTAATCTTTTATCTTTTTTATTATTTTATCTTTTATCTTATTTTTCCTTTTTTCAATTTATAAATATTTTAGGTTTTCTTTCTTTTTAATTTTGTTTTACACTTCCAAAAAATTTTCCTTTTTTATATATATATTTTTTCTGAGCCTTGGCTAAGCTCCGCGTCGCGATCACTTAAGAAAACCTTTTTCTCCCCGCGGAAGCTCCGTATGGTTCCCGTTTAGATATCCACTTTTATAATCGTGGATTCCTACTAGGGTACGGTTGCTTCACTTTCGCTCCGGTAACCTTCTGTGGTACTTTTTGTTTTTAAACCACCAGGAATACCTGGTTGGCGAAGGAGGAGATAGGACAATTATTATTATTAATTTTTTTGTTATATTTCTGGAGGGCTCCGTAGAGATCGCAGAAATCACTTTATTTAAGTTATACTTTTTTGTTATATTTCTGGAGTGCTCCGTAGAGATCGCAGAAATTTTATTATAAGGACTACTTACTAGTAGGTCCCTGCTCGGGCGCCAGTTAAGGTTTTCTAAGTGGTGTATTTAAAAAAATATTAAGGCGCTCCGACTGCGCCTGATAATAAAAAAATGCCTTTATTTGCTTTAAAATAGCACTCCCAAGGTCTTTTTTTATTCTTTTTGGGTGCTTTTTATTTTTTAGCACTCCAAAAAGGCTGGCAGGATCGCCATATAGTATTTTGCAAATTAAAAGATGTTTTAAGTTCTTTTATTTCTTCGCAAGAGCTAAGTTACAGCTCCCTTGTGTTAAGCGAAGTGTGTCTTTTACTAGTTCCCGTTTAAATTTTTCGGTTAGTTTCGTACCAAGTCTTTTATTTACCCTTACAAAAATCTCCTGTCCGGGTATGTATCGCTTAGTTTCCGCCTTGTTCCTATTGAGATAGTCTAAGTCCTTTTTCTGTTTCCTTTTCAGTTTATCGACGTTATTCTGTCTTGTTCGTTCGTAGCTCCCTGGAGAAAAATCTACGGTTCTACCGAAAAACAAGTCTACCGGCTTTATTCTTATTGAGGAATGTACGGAATGGTTGTACTCGTTATCAGATCGTTCCAATAACTCCCCTCATCCTTATGACATCTCATCCGGCCAATGTCGAATGGAATCTCTCGATTTGACCGTTTGCTTCGCTTCTATAGGGTGGCGTTGTAAAGACTTCTATTCCAAATTCATCTTTCATCATAAAGAGAATTGAGGCGGAATTCAACGACTTCTCATTGTCCATAACAACTGTTTTAGGGACCCCATAGAAAAAAAGAATATCATTAAAAGTCTTCTAACATTTTCTATAGATTTTCCCTGTAAAATTTTCGTCAGCGCGTATTTGGAAAATTTGTCAAGTGCTGTTAGGGCTATTTTCCCATCACTAGAAAAAATGTCGATGTGAATGATTTGGCCGGGAAAAGTTGGTATTGGTTTCTCATTTATTTTCGGTTGGTTGTGGTGTCTTTCGTATTTATTCCTCTTGCATATAGAGCAGAGCTTTAATATCCTCTTAAAACGATTGCCAATTTTTTCGGATTAGCTTTTATTCCATTGCAGAAAACAATGAAGCCAAGGAATTCGCCTTCTTCCTTGAAGAATTCACATTTGTCCAACTGGACCTTCATGTTAGCTGCAACTCTACATTTTTCCCTTCCGGACGCATCCTGTTTCTTTGGGACTACCCAAATTGGTGAGTTATACGGAGAACGTGATGGTCGAATTATTCTGTCATTCAGTAGTCTAGTAATTTTTTCCTCTACAACCCCCCGTAGAGCCATTGAGTAGGGGTAATTTTTTGAACACACCCACGTGTGTTGGTTGTTGTCCTTATCTCGCCCACGATCCTAGTTGTGTATGTGAGACTTTCGTCTGGATCCGCGAATAAGTTCCTATAGCGGTCCACTACGCGTTCCAGAGAGTTTTTCTGATATTCGGACAGATGATCAGTCCTCAGCTCGATATTATTAACGTCCTGTGCAATATGTTGAAAAAGCTTAATTCTCCTGGTACCTTGCACGGTCATTAATTTTCAGAAGTATAAATTACTGCTGATAATTGCTTTAGGCAATCATGCCCCAAAATTGCATCAATAGTTTTAAGTCCTGGTAGAAGGTAATATTTAATTGGAATATCGTTTATTCCGAACATGCAACTAATTACGTGGTGAGTTATCTGGACGTTTCCCGCAACTGAGTTTGCACTGAATTTTTCCTGATTTAATTTTGGGTTAATAGCTAATTGGGGTTTTATGTAATTTTTATTGCTACCTATATCTATTAGGATTTTTAGTGTTTGTCTGTTCCTCGTTCTAGCTTGAAAGTATGGTAACGAGGAACTATTTAACCAAAAAAATTAAGGCCCACAAGAGCTTCGTTTTGTGGATCTTCCGAAGGATCATATTCAGGAGGTTCGTATGTAGTATCTCTATAAGGTTGTTCGTTGCCCTCGATTTCCCTGTAATATTCCTCTATGTAAGGTACCCCTCCAATAGCGCCTTCCTCATGATAATAATTAATGGCTTCCATTTTCTCGTTGTCCGCTGTTACGTGAAAGTTTCCCTGCATCTTATTTTGTGGGGCTTGAATGGATGCTGGAGGTGGTCTCTTGAACGCTGTGTTCGCTGGTCGATACATATAGTTAACTTGGCGTGTCTGAATTGATCGGTCCACGTCCATTGGTTCGTTTATATATTGGCTTGAATATTGTGCTTGAGGATATTGATTTGGGAATTTTTATTGGTTCCCTTAGTTATACTGGGGTCTTGGTGTCCAATTGCGGTTATTCGCGGGCTGCAAGTTAGTATTCGGATTAAAGTTTGGTGTTGTTGTACTCCGAGGTGGTAATGGTGGTTTAGGAAGAATTCTACCGCCAATATGGCCCAATTCCGTATAAAATCTAGGTTTGTTTTCCTGGTATATGTTTGTACTAATACGATCCTTTGGTACATTATTCCTAACTAGCTGACCGTGGGCGTAATTCCGCCGGAATGTCATATTATCCAGTTTTAGACAAATGTGTAGGGTCTGGGGAAGTGACGATGGTTCCTGAACACTCGGGAATCTCGGTAAGTCTCCGTTTAATCCCCTTATAAAGGTATCAAGTGCCTTGTCCCTATAGGTATTGGTCATAACTCTCAAGCTTCCTTCTTTATTTAGTTATTAAAATTTTTAAAATGATTTAACAATTTACAGCCTTTTCTATTGTTATTTCCTAAGTATAAACATGATTTAATAAAAATAAAAAAAATATATAAAATATATATATGAATTTTACAGTTGATTTTTTTTTACTTGAAATTTTTAGATAAAATTTTCTATTAACACAACTAAATAAATTATTCAAAATTGATGTTAAAGCAACAACTTTGATTTCAAATGAAACTTATGTAAAAATTCTATAAATATATGACCTCTGAATATTAAATAAAAAACTAATAAACGAATAACTTTTTCACTTTAACTTTAAGATTATAATAAAAAAAATATATATAATTAAGATATATTACCTTGAAATAAAACACGAAACAAGTTAAATGTTTATTAGGAAAATAAAAAAAAAACTATTGTAAAAAAATTTTGTAAAAATTATTTTTTTTAATAAAACAATTCTTACACTCAAAAAAATATATAAATATATCTACACGATTAAACTAATTATTAAAAATAAAAAATTTAATATTATAACACCTTAATAAAATTATTAAATAAAATGCCACATAATATAGAAAAATTTAATAAAAAACTACAACAATCATATATTGTTCACATATTGTATATTAATAATGGTCCTACAAGCAATAGAACCGATCGAGGCAGTGTAGTTGCCGTTGTTAATTTTGATAAAAATCTGATTTATTTATGGCCAATGATCCCTTTTTATAGAAAATTTAAGCGTTTTTGTCGACAACTAAACGGCTGACTTCCAAAACGTCAGTTGCTTTGTTCACACAGGAAAACTTTTTGATGTCGTATGTGAGAGAAAGACAGGGTTAATATTATTTTCTTTCTCTCACACACAAACATCAAAAGTTTCCCTGTATGAACCGGCAGTAATACAACACATTGACAATGCATAGTGTTTCAAAACGTCACGTGATACACGGTTGTCAGATCTTTTCATAAAATGTCTTACAATTGTCTGAACGTACAAAATTTCTATTGCAACGTTGTCAGAAGAGGCTTTACTGACAATATTGGATGACAAAAGTTGTAAGTTTACACTGTTATTAGACATTTTCTGCACTTTTTTCTGCCAACGTTGTCAGATCTAACAACCATGTATACATAGCATTAGGTCGTGTTTACAGGGCTGTTGGCGACTTTGTGATTGTTACTGATGACGATGATGATGATGATGAAGAAGCATCAAGGTGCAACATGCTGTGAAGTAGATCACTCCTTGCTGGCACCTATTAAAGTGCATCCCTCGACAAAATGCTTATAGCAAATATCGATAGACCCGATCTACGTCGTGTATTTGCTTTCCTGTCACTGGCAACGAACAACGTTGGCAACGAAAACAGACCATGTGCCTGGTCCGGACTCTGGCAACAGATCCATCTGAAAAAGAGAAAAGAGAGAAAAAACAAAAAAGCAGTAATTGATTCTTCGAAACAAATTTGAATATAAAGATTATTAACATACAGAAAATATAATCCCAGTCAATTTAGCCACTTATCACGTACAATTACCATAACTATTGGCCTGGTAAGTGTGCCGAAAGCTTCTCTACTGATTTTCCAATCTCTTTGAAGTTGATGCACATCCCTTTATGTTTTTTTTCCAAATTGTAATGTTTGTGGAGTTTATGAAGATATTTAGTCTGTCAGCAATGGATAAGCCAACGATGGAAAACTTCCAATCTTTTTGTTACTGATAAACTTTCTGATGGCAGGTCAAGGGCGAATAGAGCCCTTCTCAAAAAGTGACCTGAAATCAGTGCTTAAAAAACTTTAGGATCCTCTGTTATTGGGGGTATAGGCTTGGAGTTTAGAATATTTTTAAGTCATGCTAAAAGAATTGAACACTATTGTAAATTAAACCTTTCACTGTTGGATATTTTCCGAATAAATTTTCAGAAACTTTTAACACCAGCCTTGCGAAGGCCACTCGTATGAGAAGTACTAGGTGGAATAAACTTCCAATCAAAACTATGGAGGACATATCTTTTCATATAGGGAATATTTCGAAAATTTTCCTATTTTATCTGAAATGGCCCAGCAAAATCTGCAACACCTGTATAAGAGTATGGTAAAGATGAATGTAACCCCTTTTGGTAAGCCGAAACTTTTTTATTTCCAATTAGTGGAGAACTGGCGTAACTTTTCTTAAAACACAATTGATCCATAATTTCCCTCATTATGATATCCACATAGTCTGCTGTAAGGTTAGAATACCATTTCTTTCCTTTATAGCAAGGCGTTTTAAGCTTATCGGAACTTTTGATTCGACCCATTATTATATTTAAATTTTTATTAACAACCGATCTCACAGACCCATATATGGTTTACAATTACACAACCAAATCAATAATGGAATAGTCAGACTTTAATTATTTTTTTCTGTTTTTGTGGGAGTACAAACGACTGGGACTGGTCCAAATCTAATCCAAATATATGGAAAAAAATACTCCATTTAGCATTGTGAGGTGAGGACCACGTATTTCATCCATGCATTACATCAAAGTAATACCAAAATACCATGTTTTCACGACATGGATAAAAAAGACGTGACCTCTCGGTTACGTCCTGAATAGTGCGCGTTACAATGTTCATACCTATACACACAAATGAATGAACGTTATAAGAGGATCCAATTGAATATTTGACAATTCGGATAGATCGCCAAAATAGGCTGACCCAAACGTCTGAATTTTGGTCTCTGCCAAGGCAGGACAATCGCAGTATTGTCTATCCATCCTCATTTTGACAACTCCCACAAAAGTCATTGAACGAGAGGCCAATGAGTCTAGCATGGCTACCAAAATAACAGTGGCTAGTAACAATCGACATCAGCCTAACTTGTTGTAGTCTTTTAATACCAAGAAGATATTTAGAACTGTATGGTCACAACGGTCTAGATATTGGACACTTGTGTTCATGCTACCATTTACACTTCAGAACTAATATGTTTCCAGTCGGCTAAGCATGGTCCCAGCTCTTGTCAAAGTGTTAGCAATATTATTGCCATACGGAATCGCGTGTCCATTGACCAAATTTAGGGTGATGTTCGAATGTATGGCCATATCATTGGTAGACGTCCTGCATTCATGGACAATTCTAGATGTGGAAAACACCCCAATTAGAGGATAATTATTAGTTTGAATATCGGTATAAATTCTTATATCCCTCTAGGATATCCGATAGTACGTCAGACATTTTGACGCCATGTTTTTCGCTGATATTTCAGACTGAATTATACTACAATCATCATTACATAATTAAGTGATGACATCACCAACTCCTTTGGTCGTCCTTGGATCTGCCAGTATACACGGAAACAATTATTTGGCGGAAGAAGAGATTCTTGAGACTCCGAAGAGTTAAAATACCGAAATTTTCTGATTAGAGACGGTTTCGGAATACTATGCTACTATCGTCCGTAAGACCACCGTTATTTACGCCCCATCTTTTCTACGTTCGATATACTAAGTGAAATTTTATTTTACTTAGACTTTATGGGCTTCAGCTCTAGTTTCGATCAATAGTTAAGAAAAGCAAAGAATTTCACTTTTCCTAACCATTGATTTTTTTGGCTTTTCCTTGTATAGTCAAAAACACCTGGTTTCAATCGTACCCAGCTTTCGTGGATCACCCGTTGTTTAATACAATTATTTCCAATATCGGGAAAACCCTTTTCCAGTTATATAATTTGATTCATGAATAACTTTTGGATGTATAAAAGTAGATTTCCGATATATTTGATACAGATAAAAAACTAAGTCTTCTTAATTCCAATTTGATTCCTTCTTAATCTGATTAGCTTCATTTCTAATGTCCCTCTCCTTTTACTGTACAATTCTATATTTATACTTTTTCTCCATCTCGTAAAGACTAAGTGGATTCATATCAACAAACTCTTTTGATTAGGGAAGTAGTGGATTTCTATTTGTTGTTGTATGTAGGACGCATTATGACACTTATAATTGTTTTAAAATATATATAGTAAATATGCAAACATACTATAGTTAAATTAACACACTCACATTAAAAAACAATATATTAGAACATACGCACGTATTAAATAAAATTTATACACATACATTTGCAACATTTATAAATAAATAAAAATTAATTATAATAAATGTAAAAAAAATTATTTGTATTGTAAAATAATTTAAAAAAATGGACTTAAATATAAAAGAAAAAAATATTATTAATTAATATTATATACATATTACTTATATATTGGTATACAACAACAGCAACTAAAAATAAATTAAATATATTAAAAATAATAATAAATAAAACGAAATTACATTAAATAACTATAAAATATTTGTTTTAATTCAGGGATGAATGGTAAATTATTGTTAAACTTTGGATCATATGGGACTCTTAATAGGTAAAATTTGTATATAGAAATTATTAAAATATTGAATCGCAAAGTTAAAGATCGGTAGATTTTGTTTGTTTTGTGGGGAGAGGCAGGAGCACACGATTGTTCGCACAGACCAGCCAGATGAGTTTGAAAACCAAAAAATATAGTCATTACTACATGAAGAGCATTCAAAACTATTGGGAGCTACTCAGTCAGCATTATTATTAGTGATGAAAAATTGATCCATTACGCTTACACGGAGTCCTGCCAGAATTGACAGCAATACCATTACAATCATGAAGAGCTTTCAAATCCATTGGGAGCTACTCAATCAGCATTATTATTACTAGATTCATTAACCTAACCACGCTAGAATCGATAACTATAAAAAATATCCATGGTACTAAGGTTGCGACCGAATTATTATTTGTAATGAAAAAGGGATTTTTTAACCCGAAGATCGGAAACCCAGTTTAATCAACCGAATGCTTTTAGTTATGAAAAATTAATTAATTACGAAAACCCGAAGCGCAGGAAACCAGCTGAATCGACTTCTAAGCCAAATATTCATGACGTTAAGGTAATGTTCTGTATTTGATGCAAGCAAAAGTGTCATATATATTATGCTTTGCTGAAATCAGGACAGACCATCGCAGGACACCTGAGCGCAACTGATTTGTTTGAAGCAACATTGAAGCTTAATATTCCATCATGACAGTTATTAAGAAAAAAACTGGTTGTAAAATTTAGCCGTAATTGCCCTCTAGTCCACCAACTACTATTTATTTCTATCTATTCGAAACGCTCTCTCTCTCTTTGGGATATGTTTCACTTCTTAAAAGATCTCTCTCCAGATCATAGAAAAGAACTCAAGAGTAATATGTGTTCATGTAAGGCTGGGCAGTCACTTCTATTGTTGTGTCATGTTATAGTTTCTACAGTAGCTATAACGTGTGTAACCCATATGTTCCGACATATGTATGCCCAATCATACAGTGCCTAGTAATTACATCAGTTAGAAGCCTAATCGAGTTCTTACTAAGTTACAAGAGAGTCCTATCCCTTGTCAGAGTCTCCATATTCTACAAGTTATGATATTTGACCACTTGAGCTCCATCTCAATCAAAGCCCAGTCAATTTTGATAGAGTCACCAGGGGAGTGTGAATATTCTTTTGCGAAAGGTTGAGCATTCATCACATATTTCAATTCCCCTGATGCCATCGTATCCTGGTACCCATATCAACTCAACGTGATTAAATTCAATTGAGAAGGCATTTCGTTTTAATAACATTTGAATTAAGAACCTTGATTGATGCAAGACTGTCCAAGTATATATCTTGGAGGACCATTCAGATGTCAGGTAGTCGAACAGACTGTAAAAAAATTAGATTTGTTGATCCATTCTGTCTTTGAGCCATCAATATAGATTGAGGACAAAGTTCGCGTCCTAATTATCCCTTATCCCGGTATTGTGAATGACCTTTTAAAATTCGGTGTAGATAGTATCTAGTCTGTTTCCAGCCCTGTTGTAATTACGTGGACCATATTATATTCCGGGTTATGGGCTTTCAATGTGGTTTCTCAGAACAATGGTTTGTAATGGGTATTGCCCTTATGTTCCGCTTGACGATGATATTCTGTCTATGACTATTATGTCAAAATTGTAATTGGACGCCGATGACTCTGTGCGGCCTTCTTGTATGTCCCGTTTACATTCCCTA
The DNA here is from genome assembly GCF_022045245.1 of Lucilia cuprina. Classification (NCBI taxonomy): domain Eukaryota; kingdom Metazoa; phylum Arthropoda; class Insecta; order Diptera; family Calliphoridae; genus Lucilia; species Lucilia cuprina. The sequence goes on from NC_060954.1 coordinate 17,885,358, forward strand.
AAGATGAGACACGTTCGTCTGTAAGTTAAAGCTAGTGTTGTGATTAAGTTGACGATAGTGTATTCCGGTTTATGGGTTTTTATTGTAGATTGCCATCCCAATAGATTTACCTGCTATTGCTCATTGAAAGGGATACTCATATTCCTAAAAGAAATAAGTCCTAGATAGCTTTGGCGTTTTTTGAATACGGTTTGAAATCCATGAACTTTATGTCACATTGCTCTTTTGTAATGTCATAACGACCAAGGAGACTATGACTCAATTTAGTGTGTCATAAATTTCCTGGATCCACGTAGTGGCTGTTGTTTAAACCCAAATTTGCAGGAAAAGGATGCTTGGTTAAAATACTGATACTTGGGGAAATATTATTATATCATGATACATTTCTGTTATCGTTCCTTGATGCTAGGAGCGGTACTAATTACAGAGCATGATTGTGGATTAATAAAATGTTGGATTTGAGCTGATAATGCTTGGGTATGCGAGGTGGAGTTTTCTGATGTCTGATCTAAATCTATAGAGAGAATGAAGTAAAGATGGATGTGCATTTTCTTTGATTTATCAGCAATTTTCCTATATGGTTGAGTGCGTTGGAGTTTACTCTATAACGGCAGGTACTCACGTAAAGCACTTCAACTTAATGCCATTAGTCAGTTGTTATACCATTCTGCCTGTTTGCCTCTCCTTCTTTAAATGATTCGATCTTCTATGGTATCGATAACAATTAAGAAAAGAGAGTCTATAAGAAGTTTCATCTTTTTTTGATAAATCATTTATGCACAGAAAAGTTTCCGAGAATAATTTTCTACTTATATATTCTCTATTTCGACATTTACAAGTCTTTTATCTTAAACAGTTTCATAATAACTTAAGACGGCTTTACACGATTACACAAGTAATGTGATCTGTCAAAATTTTGTGTAGAAGAGTACGGATGGGATCGTCTAAGCGCAATATGTAATGAAACCATAACACATTGAGAGAGAATACGAATGGAAAATTTGAAAGTCGTATGGCTCCCTTCATTTTTAAAATGATTCCAAAAACAAGCAGGTCTAATTAGATCAGGGATGTATTTTATATAAACACATACAAAAAGAGTGAAACAGCTGTTTCCATTTTACTTTATTATAATTGTTTTAACACAAAAATATAAATCATACGACCTTTATTCTCTTTTTTTGTTATACCTTTTCTCTTTTTTTGTTACATACGTAAAGTGTGATCGTGTGATGTGCCCTTTAATAGGATTCGGTCGTTGACAGTAGTATTTTGAATCATAAATACTGATTCTATTAAAAAATATGTTATTTTCGGTTTTTAATTTAATATTTTTATTATTTGTTGTTTTAAGTTTACATACAAAAAATATTAAGTTTCATTTAATTTCATTTGCTGGTAATTTAAGATTTGTTTTTAAATATGATTTGTTTTAAATAAATATTTTATTTTTATTTTTTGCTATATTTTGATTCTATTGTTGTAATAATAACATGATTAATTTTTAACAGATTTTTTTGTTTTATCGAAACATATAATTTTTGATTTTTTTTTAATTTTTAATTATTTTCTTTTAAATTGCTTAGTTGGCATTTTGATTTTGTATTGAGCATTTGTTTTTGAATTTGTATGGTTTTTGATTTTGTTTTAGACACTTAGATTTTCTTACATAATATAATGTTTATAATTTTATTTTTGGGATTTTCTTTCTTATTTCATATTTTTCATATTTAAAATAATTAGTAATCGGTGAGTGTAGTTGGATTTCTTAAATTATTTGTCCAATTTACAATCGGTGTTGTATGGTTGTATCGTAGTATGTCGTAATTTGTTTTTCTATTATTGATTTGTTTTTGTTTCAAAAAATTTAGTTTGAACTATTTTTTATGACTTACAACGATACGACATCGATTGTGAATTGAATATTCTGTGAAATTTTTCTAAATTATTGTTTTGTGACTTAAGTAAAATTTAAATTATTTTGAAATTTATATTTATAATCTTATTAAATTACAAATAAATTATTGTATAAAATTAAATAAAATTTAAAAATATTTAACAAACAAAATTTATATAGTCTACAACTAATGATCGGTAGAAATTGATCCTTTGCCAAAAGACAACGGATATGTATACAATTGAAATAACATCCAGCAACCACGCACGGCTTTCATTACAACAACGCATTGTTGCTATTTCGATTACTCTTTGTGTCTTTTTGGCAATGCCTCGTTGTGACTTCGAAATCGTATCGTTGTCATTTCAATAATGCAGCATTCTGTTTGACAACGAAGCGTTGTCACTTTGCTAACACAATATTATTTTTTCGTTTATTTTTTACATTTTTGTTGCTGATTTAAGAATAATCCGTATATACGCTGACAAGGGATGTTATTGGAAAAATATTAACAATTTTGTGTCAATTTGGCAACAGGCGTGCATAATATTAAAATGTCTTCCCTCTGTGTAGTTTCGTATGTTTTTGGGAAATTTTTCTTTAATGCAAAATAAAATGTTTAATTGGGGATGTAAAAATGCCTTTATTAAAATATTTATGCAATATTATTTAATTTTTTAGTCTTATTTCGATTGATAAAAAATGTTATATATTTATAAATGACTAGAAAAAATATATGTATGTGAATTATTAAACATTTTTTATTCAAATATCTCCTATAACTAAATAATTTTAAATAATATTTTGTCAGCTACTATCAAACTAAGAAAAAAAAATATCTAAATAATGAATATCGGACAGCAATTCGACAAAAATATGAAATCCATTAGCGAAGAATCAGATGTTTAATGATAACTCTTTCACGGGTTAATTTGTAGAATTTGATATAAAGGATGAAAAGGATAATATATTCGAAAACATTTTTTCCCATACGCCAAAATAAAGTGTTTGGTGGAGTCATATTCAGCGGTTTAGTTTTGTATGTGAAAGGGTTAAACAAATACTATCTCCCAAAAGAAGGTCGACCCCGAACCGCTGCTAACGGAAAACAAAACATACCAGGTCGCACTAAAATGGTAAGATCGGGTCGATAATAAACTACATCATTCATGATCTCTAACTAAAGAGCAATCGTGATAAAATTTTAGCACAAATTAGTAACCAGAAATTATTTTGTAATCTCTGGAGGACTTTAGACCATAATTAAAAGGCCTTTTTAGAAAATGTTCGTAACTAGGTTAATTACACTATATAGCTCAAAAGGTCTATAACACACAAACAAGGACTTTTAGTATAATTACAATTGTCCAATTCACAATCGATGCCGTATCGTTGTAGCGTTGTATGTCATAAAAAAATTTTTCAAATTAATTTTAAAAAAAAAATTACGACATACTACGATACAAACGTACAATACCGATTGTGAATTGGAGAAATATATTTAAAATCTGTAACCTTCTTTATGTTCCATAACATGTCTTTTGGGGGGTTAGTAGGATCTTTCTTCGAAATGTAAACTCAACTTCGACTTGGCCAACCCGTTTATAAATAGTATACAAAGGGAAAATTACCAAAATTGATACAATCCGTTGTCAAAAGTCAGCTTACGACGTTTGTTAACATTTATAAAACGGAGGTTGTGTATAAAATTTAAAAAACATCCAATTGTCTTACGACAACCACCGTTGTAATTTTGACAACGTATCATTGTCATTGTACCTACTCAATGTTGTGATGTCGATTACGCCTTATATCATTTCGGCAAAGCATCGTTCTAATTTCAACAACGAATAGTTGTTATTTCTTCGTTTGGTCAAACAGAACATTGCTAAGAAATGATATAAGTCGTAATGGACATCACAACATTGAGTAAATACAATGACAATGATGTGTTGTCAAAATTTCAACGATGGTTGTCGAAATGATAACTGGGTGTTATTTAAATTTTATAAATATCTATGTAGATTAAGAAAATCAAAGATTCTTTACTACGCTGCACAGTGGAAACGAACCATCGAACTATTTATTAAGGCCACTTCACACGATCACACTTTACCTAAGTAAAGTCTAATGAAAAAGTAAAATGAAATTCCATCCGTATAACAAAAAAGAGAATAAAAGTCGTATGATTTATATTTTTTTCCGTTTACACGATTTATATAAAACAATAACAAAGTAAGATAGAAACAGCTGTTTCACTATTTTTATATGTGCTTACATAAAAATACATTCCTGATCTAATGCGACCTGCTTGTTTTTTGAATCATTTCAAAAAATGAAGAGAGCCATACGACTGTTAAATTTTCCATCTCAATGTGTGATGGTTTCATTACATATTGTGTTTAGACGATCCCATCCTTACTGTTCTACACAAAATTTTGACATATCATATTACTTGTGTGATCGTGTAAAGAAGGCTTTACTGACTTTTATAGTAATATTACATTTAAAAAGGTTACGACTATATTTAAAAATGTTACGATTTCATTAAATCCAGATTCGTGAGTAAATATTTTGTTGAATTATGATTTAGGGATTCATACTTAAAAAGAAGTTATAGTAGGATTGCATTTAAACTCTAAAAAAGATAAGTCATTGGTGCTACGCACTTTCGTAGCACATTATTTGCCAAAATTATCTGAATTGGTATGCTAAATGACATGTGGATATCTTAAATTGACAAAAGATTTCGGAGAGGTCTATGAAGTAAAGATGCATTAAAATCGAACGTATAAAGTGGAATTTAAAAAAAAACATTACCTTTGGACTCTAATTTACTATATTTAAAACTGTTTACAGATAAATCAGAGCACGTGCCCAATTTTATTGTAGTTTGATTACAAGATTTACAAGCCCTATTCGGGAGTATAGTTGTTGGGGGTCTAGCAGAAAAATGGACCGATCTTAACCATTTTTAGACTTCGTACTTGGGGCAATAGAAGACAATGTATCAAATTTCATTGAAATTTTTTCAAAATTGCGACCTGTAGTTTGATTACAAGATATACTAACGGACATAGCTAAATCGACCCAGAAAATGATTCTGAGCAGATTGCTATACTTTAAGCTGGGTATAGGACCAATATTATTGTGCGTTACAAACATTAGCATAAACCCAATATACCTGTCCCACTAAAGTGGTGATGGGTATAAAAATGTATATACATATGTATCTGTATCTGTGCAACCGCCAAAACTATGATTTATTTGCAATAACGACTTTGAAACTATATTTCTTTATTATATAATCCTAACAAATTATATTCTATTCTCAAGATTAAGGCATTTTAATATATATAAATCTATAGGGGTACATTAACCTAACAAAAAAAGAAACATATAACGTGTAATAAATCAATAGTTAATTCTTTAGCTTTTCATCTATTACAAAATAGCAAAGATATTAAAAAATACTTGTTTGCTATATAAAGAATCAGCTATTTTACAATGATTACAAAACTAAGTACATATATACATACAACAACTATTTACGATCAGACTTCTAGCACATACACATATAATATATAGTTTAGATATATAATGACGATTGCTGATCTTACTGAACTATATAAAATATAGAGCTTATTTCAATATAGATAGGAACTTATTAAATATACACACACACATTATAATAAGTACTCAATTTTACTATTTCTTAACATTCTTTTTACAATTTAAGCTCTCGTGTATGCGATTTTCTTCCCCCATTCACTCGCACGCAATTTTACCATCAAAACTACTTAGAGCAATGGCAAATGCTTGTAATGCACACAAGGGATAACGATAGTCCATGGTAAAAACATCTTCTGAAGTACGTCCAAACTGCATGACTATATAATCAGGATCTGAATCGTGTACAAGTTGGAAATTTTTTACCGATGCCTGTGTAACACGTCCGTGAAAATTTAAAACATACGATTGAGTTTCATCATTCCAAACGGGTGTTTTATTATGTAATTCCACAATGTTGTCGAGGTTCTGTAAAGAGTTTAATTTTCAAAATTTTCAATTGTATCGTTTATAAAGACAATGTTTGTTGTTAAACTTACTTTACATTTCCATAAATCCATAATACCTTGTTGCTTGGGATCAGCTGAACTGATTTTTACTCTTTGATCATCTTCAGTCATACCCGGCAGTATAACGGTCATATTTCTTGGTCCTTTAAAACCCAAAATATTGGTATCCTATGGACATTTTTAAGAGAAATGAATAAAGTTTTAGTAACAAGTTTAGAAACCCCTAGATATTTGATTTACTCCACATATTCCTTTGACCGAAATATATTTATTTAGTTTGAACTAAGGTCTAGACTATTGTAGACTATAGTCTAGTCTATAATCTGGACTATAATAGTCAGGACTATAGTCTAGTCTATAGTTTAGTCTATAGTCTGGACTATAGTCTAGTCTATAGTCTGGACTATAGTCTAGTCTATAGTCTGGACTATAGTCTAGTCTATAGTCTGGACTATAGTCTAGTCTATAGTCTGGACTATAGTCTAGTCTATAGTATGGACTATAGTCTAGTCTATAGTCTGGACTATAGTCTAGTCTATAGTCTGGACTATAGTCTAGGCTATAGTCTGGACTATAGTCTAGGCTATAGTCTGGACTATAGTCTAGTCTATAGTCTGGACTATAGTCTAGTCTATAGTCTGGACTATAGTCTAGTCTATAGTCTGGGCTATACTTTAGTCTATAGTCTGGGCTATACTTTAGTCTATAGTCTGGGCTATACTTTAGTCTATAGTCTGGACTATAGTCTAGAATAATTTCGCTACTTTTGCAATGTGTACAGTCTGGACTTTAGTCTGAACTGTAAGAATATAGTCTATTCTATAGTATGGTGTATAGTCAAGAATATGGCCTGAACTATAGTCTGGATTATAATCTAGATTAAAGTTTACATATACTCTAGTTTATAATCTGGTCTACAGTCTAGTATGTGGTCTGGACTATAGTCTAGACTGTAGTCTGGTCTATAATCTGGAATATAGTCTAGTATTAAGTCTGGACTATAAACAAGTATATTGTCTGGAATATAGTCTATATTCTAGACTTAAGTCTAGTCAATAATTTGGAGTATAGTATTCTATAGTCGGGACTATAGTCAAATATATGAGCGTAATTGTAGTCTAGCTTATAGTCTAGTCTATAGTATGAATTAAAGTCTAGTCTTTAGTCTGAACTACAATCTCGTTTATTGTCTGGACTATAGTCCAGTCTATAAACTGCACTATAGTCCAGTCTATAAACTGCACTATAGTCCAGTCTATAAACTGCACTATAGTCCAGTCTATAAACTGCACTATAGTCCAGTCTATAAAGGGCACTATAGTTACTAGTCTAGTCTTTAATATTGAATATAGTATATTCTATAGTTGGGACTATAGTCTATTGTATATACCATATTCTAGTCCATAGTGTGGACTAAAGTCTGGTCTTTAATCTGGAATATTCTATAGTCGGGACTTTAGTCTGGACTATATTTAAGTGTATGGTCTGAATTGTAGTCAAGGCTATAATTTAACCCATAGACTTTTGGAGTCTGGACTAAAGTCTGTTTTATAGTCCAATCTATAACCCTCTCTGGCCTCTGAAAAACTACTTACATATATAATAACAGCTAAATCCAATCTAGGACTTTCCGCATTCTCCTTACTACCGCTGTCATACACCGTAAACGAGGTACCAAATACATTCGATCTTAATTTGCCACAAAATCCCTCGGCATTACGTGATAAATCGGTCGGATCACAACTGATAATATAATTCGATGTTTTGCTCTTCTTACGTTTACGGCCACCCAACAAAAAGATCTTTTTACCATAATCTCTTTCCAAATGTAAATAGTAAATGGGGAATAGACCACGATCCATACCCTTGCGATCACGTGTTATACGACACTTATAGAGAACACCTTGTGGGGCAGGTTGCATAACAAAATGTTCTATGTTACCAATAAGATCACCCTCGGGTTCGGCAGATTCTGAAGCATTGCCATCGATTTCATCCTTACCACTACCAGTCTTGGAAATATTCGATGAGCTGACTTGTTTGGCCGGCATAACGGGTGCAGCGTGAGCAATATTATTGCGATTGGCGTAATCTTCTTCGTCCAAATCATCGTCAAATGATTGTAGGCGACTACGTGTCTGTCGAGGTTGAGAGGAGGCTGAATTTGTAGAACTACTATGCTGATGATGTGGTGTTTCGGCCAACATAACTACAGGACTGCTTTCCTCATCCTCCAGATCATGGGTGGAAAGTTCCTCTATTAAATCTAAAATTTAATGAAATTAGAAACAAATTTTGGAAAAACTTTTAGAAAAAGTTACCTTCATCCTTGTGAGAATTTAAACGTTTGGGCGTATTCTGGCTGTGATTAGAATTATTTATATATTTGACACTATTTTTCGAGACCGTTGTATTGCTGGTTCCTATTGTGGCATTAATGGTGGTAGAGTTACTTAAAATTTGATCCGGATTCTGGGGTGAGCTAATAAATTGCATTGGTCCATCATAGGCGTGCATTTCACGACTATTGCTTGTTCTTAGACCCGACATGGGACGGTTTATCTGTAAATCACTGGCCTGCACCATACCAGGTGAGGCACGTTTTTGTCGTATATACGCCTCCATTAATTGGCGCTGAAAGGAAAAAATAAATTGTATTATTAATAATAATTAAAGTCTTCATTTTACTATTTTTATTAAATAAACTTTATTGCATGTAAATTGTATAAAATTAAATTCTTTGCAAAAATTTATATGTATTTGTAGGAAATTTTCAAAAGTAATTTAATATTAATTGCTCACAGCATGTTATCAAGTAATTATTTAAAGGATTATTTTCAAAACTACATATTGCGATTTTCTCTGTCCTTGGGGGCAAATGTTTCAATGTTGAATTTTAGAATAATTTATTTTCCTAATTTGGTTTAAAAATTAAATTTTCAATCAATTAATTTAATTGTAAAGCTATTTTCTTCCTTAATTTAAATTTGCAAAGTTATGGCGTTTAATAATTTCATATAAATATTGGAAATTCAGTTTGAATTTTATACTTTTTGTTTGTGTCGATTTATTTGCATTATTTATAAGCTGAATATTTATATGTAGACACATACATATGTATATACAAAATGAATATACAACTATCTATATATGTATATGTGTATTAGACTTCTGCAAAATTATAAAGGGGATAAAAAACAGTTCGAGATATAACCGATAATTGCCTTACAAAACTGTTGATGTTGTTTGTATAAGTGAATCCTTAATTTTAAAATAAACTGAAGAAGATCTCAATAGATTTAAAAGTATTATTACTTTTGGATCAATTCCAGCAATGTCCGCTTCAATGCACCTACTTAATTATGGTTCTATACAGAGGAAAAGAAGATGTTTTAAGATTACACAAGGCTGGTAATAAATTGACACCGAAAGTGTTTATAATTTTTTAATAACATTTGTTGTCATAAATCAACAACAAAAATATAAAAAATACACGATGTTCAACAAAAAGGTACAAAAGTTGTCAAATAGAACGTGACTTTGTCAAAATGACAACGAATCGTTGTTGAATTCACAACGATGCTTAAAAGTACAAATTACAATAATGTTGTCAAGGACAACGATTCGTTGTCAATATTATAACTGAGTGTTGTTCAAATTTTACTTTAGACAACGTTTTGTAACGATTTCGGTATATTTCTACCAGTTTTCTTCTTTGTGTTCTAGTTCTGGTTCTAATTCTAATTCAGTTCAAGTTCAGCTATAGTTCAGTTCTAGTTCAGTTTAAGTTCAATTTTATTTGAATTCCAGTTCAGTTCTAATGCAGCTAGAATAGTTCAATTCTATTTGAATTCTAGTTCAGTTCTAGTTCAGTTCTAGTTCAGTTCTAGTTCAGTTCTAGTTCAGTTCTAGTTCAGTTATAGTTCAGTTCTAGTCCAGTTCTAGTTCAATTCTAGTTCAGTTCTAATTCAGTTCTAGTTCAGTTCTAGTTCAATTCAGTTCAGTTCAGTTCTAGTTCAGTTCTAGTTCAGTTCCAGTTCAGTTCTAGTTCAGTTCTAGTTCAGTTCTAGTTCAGTTCTAGTTCAGTTCTAGTTCAGTTCTAGTTCAGTTCTAGTTCAGTTCTAGTTCAGTTCTAGTTCAGTTCTAGTTCAGTTCTAGTTCAGTTCTAGTTCAGTTCTAGTTCAGTTCTAGTTCAGTTCTAGTTCAGTTCTAGTTCAGTTCTAGTTCAGTTCTAGTTCAGTTCTAGTTCAGTTCTAGTTCAGTTCTAGTTCAGTTCTAGTTCAGTTCTAGTTCAGTTCTAGTTCAGTTCTAATGCAGCTAGAATAGTTCAATTCTATTTGAATTCTAGTTCAGTTCTAGTTCAGTTCTAGTTCAGTTCTAGTTCAGATATAGTTCAGTTCTAGTCCAGTTCTAGTTCAATTCTAGTTCAGTTCTAATTCAGTTCTAGTTCAGTTCTAGTTCAATTCAGTTCAGTTCAGTTCTAGTTCAGTTCTAGTTCAGTTCCAGTTCAGTTCTAGTTCAGTTCTAGTTCAGTTCTAGTTCAGTTCTAGTTCAGTTCTAGTTCAGTTCTAGTTCAGTTCTAGTTCAGTTCTAGTTCAGTTCTAGTTCAGTTCTAGTTCAGTTCTAGTTCAGTTCTAGTTCAGTTCTAGTTCAGTTCTAGTTCAGTTCTAGTTCAGTTCTAGTTCAGTTCTAGTTCAGTTCTAGTTCAGTTCTAGTTCAGTTCTAGTTCAGTTCTAGTTCAGTTCTAGTTCAGTTCTAGTTCAGTTCTAGTTCAGTTCTAGTTCAGTTCTAGTTCAGTTCTAGTTCAGTTCTAGTTCAGTTCTAGTTCAGTTCTAGTTCAGTTCTAGTCAGTTCTAGTTCAGTTCTAGTTCAGTTCTAGTTCAGTTCTAGTTCAGTTCTAGTTCAGTTCTAGTTCAGTTCTAGTTCAGTTCTAGTTCAGTTCTAGTTCAGTTCTAGTTCAGTTCTAGTTCAGTTCTAGTTCAGTTCTAGGTCAGTTCTAGTTCAGTTCTAGTTCAGTTCTAGTTCAGTTCTAGTTCAGTTCTAGTTCAGTTCTAGTTCAGTTCTAGTTCAGTTCTAGTTCAGTTCTAGTTCAGTTCTAGTTCAGTTCTAGTTCAGTTCCTGTTCAGTTCTAGTTCAGTTCTAGTTCAGTTCTAGTTCAGTTCTAGTTCAATTCTACTTTAGATCTAGTTCAGTTCTAGTTAAGATCTAGTTTAGATCAAGTTCTTGCTAATAAATTTCAAAAAAAAAAAAAAACGAACATTCATTAGAACAGACATTGCTATATTTATCTCATCTGAAATTCTCAATAAATTATATTGAACTCCCTTAATGCACTTAAATAAAAATATGTACGTGTGTATGTATGTATGTATGTATGTATGTATGTATGTATGTATGTATGTATGTATGTATGTATGTATGTATGTATGTCGGCATTAATAATAAGAAAATAATTGCTATATTTATACGATATTTTATATAAATAATTTAATGTGATGCAAATAAATTTACACTAGAGTGAAGCATATAACTAATAATGGAACAGAACAGATAAATTAAATAATAAAATGCAAACTATTAAACAAACATTTCATTTAATAATTCTTTGAAAGTTTAATTATAATGGATACTTACTTATAAATATTAAATTTATCCAATATTTAAGACACTAAAAATTGTTATACTTTTGTTAAATTTTCATTAACTAATGCCTAAAAAATCAGCAAATGAAAACTTTTATAAAAATCAGTTAATAGCAGTTCTCTATTTTATTTGTCTTACTACGTTTTTATATGTAATCTTTAAATTCTTTGTCAACTATCTAAGGGCTTAATGTGTAATGTAATTGAAGTAAAAAATATTTCATCTCTTACAGACACAATCATAGTTTCTGTATTATAAATATGTAAAATGAACTGGAAATCAAAAATTATTGCTCAGTTTAGTTTTGAAAGCAATTATAGAACAATTTCGCATACGGGTTTTCATTTTAAGTATTGTTCTCAAAAGTTTATTCAAATATTTATTGTGATTGCAATAATAATTTAAAACGTATTAGGGTGTTTAGATTTTACGAATTGATTTTTTTTTTTGGAAAGGAGGAGCTATATTCTAGATACAATTTTCCACAAATAAGGTTTTGTTTAATATTCTTCCATGACTTTCGTAAATTATAAAGAACTTTTCAAAAACAGGATTAAATCCAATATTTTTTATGTAATCGTATTTCCGTTCTTTAAGTCCGATTGCCAAAAATATATCTTATAAACAAATACCTAATATTAATATGAAAATGTATTTTTCTCGCCGTTACAAATAAAATCATCTGCGTTTGAATGACCACGGTATTGATTACAGTCCAGATTAAAGACTGTTCTATATAGCAGAACAGACTATAGTCCAGATGGTAAAACGGAATATAGAATAGGCTGTTGTCCAAACTGTGGTCCAATATATTCAACAAGTTGATATGTAGAACAAGCTAGAAAACAGATTATAATATAGACAGACTATAGTTCAGAGTATAGAACAGACTATTTCCAAACTAAAGAATAGACTATAGTTCAGACTATATAACAGACTATTTCCAAACTATAGAACAGACTATAGTTCAGACTATATAACAGACTATATAACAGAATAAAGAACAACCTATAGAACAGACTATAGAATAGACTATAGTCCAGATTGTAAAACATGGTAAATAGATTATAGTACAGAACAGATTATTTTCCAAACTATAGAATGGACTATAGTTGAGACTATAGTCCAGCCTCTAGAACAGACTACAGTCCAGACTATAGAGCAGACTATAAAATAGATTAAAGAACAACCTATATAACAGACTGTAGTCCAGACTGTAGAACATATTATAGAACAGATTATAGCAAAAATTATAACCCAGACTATAATATAGAACAGACTATAGTTCAGACTATAGAACAGAATAAAGAACAGACTGTAGAATAGACTATAGTCCAGACTCTAGAACAGACTACAGTCCAGACTATAGAACATATTAAAGAACAGACTATAGCCAAAATTATTGCTCAGACTATAAAACTGATTCTAGACCGGACTATAGAAAAGATTATAAACCCAGACTATTCTGTACTATAGACAAGACTATGGAAAGACTATAGAACAGACTATAGTTCAGAATAAAGAACAAACTAGAGAACAGACTGTAGAATAGACTACAGTTGAGACTATAATCCTGATTCTAGAACAGACTATAGAACATATTATAGAACAGACTATAGTCAAAATTATAGCCCAGACGATAAAACTGATTCTAGACCGGACTATAGAAAAGATTATAAACTAGAACAGATTATAGAATATACTGTATTATAGACCAGACTATGGAAACACTATAGAACAGACTATAGTTCAGACTATATAACAGACTTTAGAACAGAATAAAGAATAAACTATAGAACTGACTGTAGAATAGACTATAGTTGAGACTATAATCCTGACTCTAGAACAGACTATAGAACATATTATAGAACAGACTATAACCAAAATTATAGCCCAGACGATAAAACTGATTCTAGACCGGACTATAGAAAAGATTATAAACCAGAACAGATTATAGACCATACTGTACTATAGACCAGACTATGGAAACACTATAGAGCAGACTATAGTTCAGACTTTAGAACAGAATAAAGAACAGACTGTAGAATAGACTGTAGTTGAGACTATAGTCCAGACTCTAAAACAGACTACAGTCCAGACTATAGAACAGACTATAGAACAGACTATAGCCAAAATTATGGCCCAGACTATAAAACTTATTCTAGACCGGACTAGAGAAAAGATTATAAACCAGAACAGATTATAGACTATACTATACCAGACTATGTGAACACTATAGTCCAAAATATAGAAATATAAACAACTCCCTAATATTTTTATGAAAATTTATATTTTCTCGTCGTTACAAATAAAATCATTTGTGTTTGAATGACTGACTGATAGCAAAAGCTTTAAATGTTCATTCAGGCATTAACATTTATTTGTCTATATCTTCACAAATGTATTAGATAGAATATGTTCCTGTTGATGTTATTTTTTTTTTACTCGTTTTTATTTATGTTGTGTGACGATTATATTTGATGAACTAAGGGTAGAAGGATTCCCAAAAGCATTTTCAATCTTTGTATGAGTTACTATTTGTATGTGTGTTTGTGTGTATAAAGCATATGAATGTACGTATAGGTTTTCATATAAATTTGTTATCTTGATTATATAACTGCATATAGTGGTGTAATAGAGGTATTCATGGTAGGAATACCTAGATCCACACTAATCCAAATTACTTTAACTCATTACTAACCGAAATATTATGGTTTTGGAAATGATGGTACAAAATATTTTTTAAAACTTGTTTCCAAAATATGCAATATTGCAGTTTTCAAGTGAATATCCCAATTAATTTCACGTCATAATCACATATGCATGATTTCATAGTATGTAGAAGTTTGAATAAATAAATAAAAAAAACCACCATAAATGTGGGAAAAGACAAGAACTAATCTGTTTTTCAAATTGTTGACAGTTTTGATGTGGTGGCAGAAAAATGTTATTTAACACATACTAAAAGGAAATTGAAGTTTAGTTGGAACTTTTGTTACCCTTCAGAAGCTTAAAAATTTTTTTTTAGTAGTATGTCCTATTGTGACCGATCAAAATTTATACAGAAATATATAATTTAAGAAATTTTGTGTTAATTGTTGTTTAGCTCTATAGACTTGAGTTCAGACTGTAGAAAATACTTTAGTCTAGACTATAGTTCAGAAAACAGATTATGTAATAGACTATTGATAAGGTAAATTACGAGACTGTAACCAAACTATATAACATACTACAGTTCAGACTACGGAATAGACTGTTCTCTATAACAGAGCACACTATAGTCCACAATATTATACAGACTGTAGAATAGTATATTAGTCAAATCAAGTTTATGTGCAGAAAAAGCTATAGAATTGATTATAGTCTAGAGTGTAAAACACACTATAGTTCAACATAGTATAGTATGGAACACGTTTATGTGCAGAACAAGCTAGGTTATAGTCTATAATATAGAACAGACTATAGTCCAAACAATAGAACAGACTATAGCCCAAATTATAGAACAGTCCGTTGTCTAGGCAGTTGTCCACAATATAAAATAGATTATAATCTAGTCTTTAGAGTAGACTATTGATCAGATAATATAAAAAACAGTATAGAACATTCTAGACGATACAACAGACTATAGTCCTTTATACAGTACATACTACAGCCCAGGCTATGAAACATACTATAGAACCCACTATAGTCCAGACCATATAACAGACTATAGTATGTTCTATAATATATTCCATACTAAAGAATAGTTTAGAGACCATTCTATCGAACAGATCCAGAGTAGAGTCTGCAGACTATAAAACATATTAAAGAACAATCTATAGAACAGATTATGGAACAGACTATAGTTCAGACTAAAAAATAGAGTATATTGCAGACTGTGCAGATTATAGTCCATGCTATTAAACAAGTTATAGAACATACTTTAGAAACACTATAGTTCAAACTATAGAAAATACTATAGAATGGACTAGAGTCCAGACTATAATCTAGATTATAGTACAGACCATAGTCCAGTCTAATGTATATCATTTCATGTAACCCAGACTTTAATCGTAATAATAGTTCAGAAGCTAGTCCTGACTGTAGTTCAGACTAAAGTCAGAATTAAAAGTCGGGAATATAGAGCACACTATAGCTTATACCACAGTTTAGAATATAGAACAGTCCATAACCAAAACTATAGAACAGAAAAGACTATAATAGACTGTAAAATAGACTTTAGTCTAGACTATAGAACAGATTAAAGACCAGACTAATGAACTAATAATAGCTCAAACTATAGAAAATACTATAGAATGGTTTATAGTCTACAGACTACAGGTCAGACCAATGGCTTTCTCTTTAACCTGTTCTGGCTGTGGTCTATATTACACGAACAAAAGTCCACAATGTAATCCACACTATAGTTCGTATATAGTTGAAATTATTATAGCTCAGACTAGAGCTCATACTATAGCTTATACTACAGACCATTCTGTAGATCAGAAAACACTCATAGTTGTAGTCTGGAGTTTTAGTTACTGTTAAAGTAGTAGTACAACACATAGTCCAGACTATAATGCACATTGTGGTTCAGATTATGGTCCAAACTGTGGATATGGTGTGATAAATTTTAAACCGATCTTCTACTGTTCTAATTATAGTACGATAACCAAGATGTTAGTGACCTTTCAGGCAGTTTATTCAACTAGAGGAACTGACACAGAAAGTTTTATCTGATTTTATGGTTTGTTACAAACTTCAGTTTAAACTTATAATACCATATCTCTCTAATATTATGTTATAGGATATGACAACAACAGCCAGCAACCAAAGCAATAACATAAAAATAATTTAAAAAAATATTTGTTTAGTTTTATTATTATTTTTTTTTATACTTTACCTCCTCCACTAGCCATTTTTTTCTATTTAATATCACTTTGATTTACAGTTATATATTTGTGTGTGTGTGTGTGTTTTTTTATGCAATATATATATATATATATATATATATATTATATATATATATATATATATATTATATATATATATATATATAATATATATATATATATATTATATATATATATATATATATTTTTTTTTTTTTTTTTGATAGACACATTAACATTTCTGTTAAAATGTTTCATATAAGGATTAAAGCATTTCATTTCCTTTTGTCTATTTTTTGGTTTTTTATTTTTAGGAACTTCCTGCAAAAGAGGAATATGTATATTGTTTTGCAACTAGAGAATTGAAAATTCAACATACAAACAACAAAAAAAATGTAATAAAACATTGTTTTTATGATTAGACAACAAAGTATACAATGTGTGTTTGAGTGTTTCAGTAACCCACTAGGATAATGGTGCAATAGAAATACGAGTATCAAAAAAAATACACAGAGAAAATTTCAGCAATATTTTGCCAAGAAGTTTTATAGCTTCATAAGCTTAAGTGGTTTTAAGTCTTTGGATGCACTGACATATGATCAAATTAGTTATGTAACCATCCTTTAAAGAGCATTACAAAATGACTAAATTTAATTGACTATATCATGTCATAATTACCAAAGTTTTTTCCCAGTGCTTGCAATATGAGTGATGAAAAATATACAAACTATATCTATGTATATGCAATTTGTTTTCCTTGTTTTTGATGTCTATAAAAATTCTAGTAAAATTATTTCCTTTAAAAAAGCTTTCATGGGATTTTTTTTTGCACTTAAATCATCATGTTCATACATTGTAGTGATACATTGTAATAGAATTCCATTAAATTAATGTTTTCATACGAATATGAATATGAATGACAACATATGTGTAATATTGATAATTTTGTTTAAAATATGTTTTTTATGATAAAATGAAACCAAATTCATGTTTTCTTTAAAGAAATCTCATTTTAAGGACATACACATAATCTGTATTAATCGTAAATTAGTTAAGTTAATTATATTTGTCTTTAGTTAATAATGTATATTATACTTACGTAGTAAGAGGCTAAGAGAACCTTGCACTTAATTATAAAGTATAAAGTTATAACAATATGCTAAACTCTCACTGATTTAGTGTCGCGTCAAACTAATTGAGTTTTGTAATAAGATAAAGCTTTGCCTCTCATATCGCTCTTTAAACAACGGGTACTATCTCAAAATGTGAAGAAAAAAGTATTACTTCCTCTTAGGAAAGTAGAGAACTTTACGATAAAAGGAGAGAGTACAAAGAACAATTAAAAAGGCCATAGTCTTTAGATCAAAATATTCATTATTACCTCTAATATAAGCTGTATGTCAGTGGACTTGTATAGACTATACTCCAATCATAGACTAGAGTCTCAATCAATAAACTATAGTCCAGAGTATAGACTAGGAAACAGTTTCGAGTACAGGCTTCAGTTTAAAGTATAGACTTTATACAATTGCTTAGAATACATATACATCTAGTTAATATAATAGACTTGACTAAAGTCTAAACACACTATAGAATTGACCTAAAAGTCTAGGACATACGAAAAGACTAATCTATAGTATGACTAGATCATGGTCTAAAATAGAGAGCATAGACAACAATTAGAGTATAGACTATAGTCAAGAGTATATAATAGACTATAGTCTAAAATAGAGATTAGACGATAGTCTAGAGTATATATTAGACTACAGTGTAAAATACTGACTTGACTGTAGTGTAAAGACTATTAAAGTAGAAAATAACTATAGTGTGAAGTAAAAACTTGACTATAGTCTAGAATATAGACTAGACTATAGTTTAAAAAAAAATCTAGACTATAGTATATAATAAAGACTTATGGATAGAGTATATTATAGACTATAGACCGGACTATAGTGTAGTCTAGACTATAGTCTACAGTATACACTAGTCTCGAATTTTAATTATACTAGAGTCTAAAATACAGACCATAATATAGTCTAAAGTATAGACTAGACTTTTGTCTAAAGTACACACTAGATTATAGTCTAAAGTACAGACTATACTATAACGTAGAGTATAGACTGGAAAAAGGTCCAAAGCATATATTAGACCAAAGTCTAGAGTAGATACTATGCTATAGTCTAGGTTATAATCACCAGTTTATATTACACTTTAGTCTAGATTAGAGACTATAATATAGTGGTTTCTTAGTCTAAAATTTAGACTATGTAGTCTTGATAGCTAACTATTGACTCGATTTTAGTGAAGACTACAGCTGGACTTTAGTTTAAACTATATAATTATAAGTGGTGTCATGTGTACTACTTCAACCAAGGCGCTGGAAACGTTGCTAAATATTCCACCCATTGAAATATACATAAGATATGAGGCGGCGCATACAGCCGAACTTGCCAAAAGCGGTTATAGGACACATTATCAATGTATGCTGGATACATTAGAAGGTTATACACAATCATCGGACGTGCCTGATCGTATACCAGACACAGAATATGTCGGAAACTTTGAAACGCTGATCCCAGATAGAATGTCTTGATCAAGCGGAACATTAGAGCAAATACCAGTAGAAATCCGTTGTTACACGGATGGTTCTAAATTGGGGGATAAGAGGGAATGGGGTTCTAAATTGAAGATCAAGAAGCAGAAATATACCACCGCCCCACAGCGCTTAATGTATTTACCGACAACCAGAAGGCAATTAGGGCGATATCAGGAGATAGAACTAAATCTAAGACCGTGCTTTAACTGAATACTCTCCCAGAGGTAAGGTTTACATCATATGGGTACCAGCCCACTCGGGAGTAGTCGGTAACGAAAGAGCAAATGTAATACCTTCAAAGGGAAGGGAGCTCGAGGCAGTTAACCTGACATATGCAAAACCATTCGACGCAACAAAAGCTGAACTAAAAATACGGGTGAGAGAATCCAATAAGACCTCTTGGAATAAGGAAACAGTGGGTAGAACCACAAAAAATCCTATGGGGTGACCCTGATGAGAGCAAGACGAAAATCTCTCCGAAGTTAGTATGATTGTACGTATTCTGAGTCTAGTCTATAGTCTAGACACACAGGATTACGAGCACATTTATGCAAAATTGGACGTGCGGATTCAGACGTATGTATGTAGAGCATGTGGAGAGGACAGTGAAACTCTGGAGCACTTTCTTTGCCACTGCCACGCATTCGTCGAAGTTAGATCCAAGTGTCCTGACTAACACTGATTGGAAGATTCTTAAAGTGAGTTTCTGAGCACTGAAAAATAATTATTTCAGTTCTTTTTTTTCTCATGATAAGGAGCGCACAACAGGCCCGATTGTGGCCTAGGTGTATTTCTTCGGATTTGATGTAGTATACAACTTCCTATTAACCTAACCTATTCAGAATTTACTGTAAACCTGATTTTAGATTAAAATGACATTATAATCATTTTATAAGTTGATAAGGCGAGGAACACAACATCGTCTAAAATCGGTACCTAATCCCTTTAGAATCATTGTGGGTCTGGTTTTATGTCCGTAACTATTAACATTCCTAGTATGTTATTTATTTTATATACATTTGTATATCTACATATGTATAAGTATTTATTTGTAAATGGATTTCAATTAGTTCAGGAAGTAAATCATATGTAATAAAAAAATAAAATATTTAATTTAATAAAATGCATTAAAACAAATAAAATTGTAAATTTTACAAAACATTTATTTTTATTTGTAACCAGAGTTGGTTATTTATATGACTAGTAGGGGAAAAAATATTTTGTTAAAAACTAATTAATACGTTTCTAGAGATATCGAATTCAATTAAAAATTATGCGATTAGATTAGAAGATTTCAATAGTTTTTGATTATTTGTTTGTTTGTATTTTTAACAAATTTTGTAGCACGTGATATGCAATCGTTTTAATTATTAGAGAAAAAAACAAAAAATTTAAATAACTATGGTTTCATGCCAGTAGCACGTTTTTAACATTAAAGTTTTTTTATGAAAATTGATAAGGTAAGTTCATATGGATTTTTTTTTTGTATTATTAAAGATTGCAGATATATGTATGTGCATATGTAGATAGATTGTGTAGAGATATAACCCTGTGCTATATCTAGGTATTGTTGTATATAATATTATAAATTTATATATAAATAGAATGGGGGTCATATGTATGAGTATATAGTTTGCAGATTTATTCTATATACATACATATGTACATACTTTTATACATGTCAAAGACCATACGAATGAATATAAACAAATATGTATATTATAATAGTACAAGTATCTAAATGATTGAAAATGAACTCAAAATAAATTTATTGACCCCATGTTGTACGAAGAAGGAATTAGTAAAATGCAATGCAGAAAATACTAAATAAAAACAAAAAATATTTAGATACAAAAAAATCCGCATCAATGTCAAAAAACAAATTAAAATACATCTAAGTTCGAGAGCATATATAATGAGTATATGTACATTAGGGTGGTTTTTTTGATTATAAATTCCCTAATTAAACTTTGAATTGTTTTTAACTAAACGTTGAAAACTTCCTACTAACTAACACTGTTTCATATTTAAAAACAAACTTCTTTTACGAAATGCTGAGTAACAGTCCCCGAAAACCGGTATTATTACCCCTTTCCTAAAGGGGATTACAACTTAAATTTAAGAATAATTTGTCTGTGTTAAAATTAAGTATAAACCTAATATAAACCACTAGTGTTTTATAAAAATTGGCCAATTACTATAATGAATACCACCCAGAGTGAAATTATTTGAGTTTAACCCACTAAACCACATAGTGTGGTGTAGGGTTAAAGTTTTATCAAAATGATTTGTAACACACCCACCATAAGAAGATAGACAAACAGTTGTTTCTCAAAATGTAATATATTTACAATTAAATGAAATAGAATAAAATTTATAAAAATTAATTATGTTGACTACTGTTAAACAAAATTTACCTATAAGTAGGGCTTATAAAACTCTTAACTGCCGTTTAAAATCACATTTATTATTATTTTTTTTATAATTTACCTTTTGAATACGTTCTTTTCACATTACGTACATATGCTGATGTTTATACTTATTGTATTCATGCATATTTGAGTGACATACTATATAAAAAAATATTTCATAGATATTTCCATATGTGTACAAATAGAACGCGTTTGTTTACGAATTCAAGTATTCAAAAATTTGATTTAACTTTAAATTTGTTGTGACATTTTTTTTGCAACAAATATATTTACCTATATACACTGTACGGAAAATTTTATAAGATCTTATATAATCTAGAATGCGGCAGGGAGAAGTCTGTTAGCACAACACTCAAGGATAACTTCATTCTCTTCTACTAAAGGTACAGTGATGGTTACCAAAGGTCCATCAAATAAGCCTTGTATAATGCGGCAAAGGTGAGGCGAAATGCAGTAGTCTGAGGGTAAGCAGTTGAAACCATTAACTAGATTAACATCAGCACCTGAGCTACAAGTAGCAATAATATACGCAGCCAACCCGATTGGGAAATGATTTGAGACAGCTGACTGCTTCTGGAAGAAAAGATCTTGCGGATACTAGATGGCGAACTCGCACTAGACTATAGACTAGACTATAGACTAGACTATAGACTAGACTATAGACTAGACTATAGACTAGACTATAGACTAGACTATAGACTAGACTATAGACTAGACTATAGACTAGACTATAGACTAGACTATAGACTAGACTATAGACTAGACTATATACTAGACTATAGACTAGACTAGAGACTAGACTAGACAATAGACTAGACTATAGACTAGACTATAGACTAGACTGTAGGCTAGACTATAGACTAGACTATAGACTAGACTGTAGACTAGACTATAGACTAGACTATAGACTAGACTATAGACTATACTAGACTAGAGTAGACTAGCCTAGACTATAGTAGAGACTATTGATTGTGGTAGTGCAGACTATAGACTAGAATGTAGTCGAGACAATAGCCTATATGTCACTATAGAGTAAACTATATTTTATACTATAGATCACAATGTACAGGCTGTAGTTCAGACCATAGACTAAACTATAATTTAGGTTTTAGTTCAGACTGTAAACTTGACTGTAGTGGAGTCCAAAACATACAATAGGCTAAAGTCCAGGCTAAAGAGAAGGCTATTGTCCAGACTATGGAATAGACCTGACAGGTGAGACTGTAGTTCCCTCTATAGATCAGACTATTCTACTTCTGTCGACACCGTACACTATATTGTTATATACATTTGACTTTATTTTACCTAAATTATAGACTTTACTTCACACCATAGTCCAAATTGTAGTCCAAACGACATGCTCGACTATTGTGTACACTATATCCTAGACTGTAGACTAGAGTTTCGACTACAGACTCTACTAAGGTCAAAAACAAGACTATATACTCAACTGTAGACCCTACAATGGAGTGGACTACATTCCAAACAAAAGGTCTTTGTACTATCTCTATATTTAGTTTTTTAACTAGTTTTGATGCATGATTTTTTTCAGTGTAAACATACTTTTTTATATACATAACTTATGTACTATTCGTACATAAGTTATGTATATAAAACAACAAAAACCTAACTAAACCAAAACAAATTGTGTCATTCATACACGTATTTAAACGACAATGACTTTGATTTGATATGAATGAAATTCGTTTTTTTACCTCCACTATTTCTTTTTTTTTTGTCGTATGCAAATATTTTTATATAGACAACAACAAATTTCTACAATATTGAGGCTGCTGAATAAATATTCAAAAAACTTAAAATTAGTATTAGATAAAAAACGTTTACAAAAAGGTGGAATAAATCAACAAAAACACGAAAAACAAATAATGGACAATATTTAGTTTTGGTTGAGAGAAAAAAAGGATAATAAAAAATAACAGAAAAATATAAATAAAAAACATTTTGCAATGGATAAAATTTAAATGTCATAAATTTGCAAAAAAATAAATTAATTAAAAATTTAAATTGCAAAAATTGTTGACTTTCTAATAAATTAACAAAAACTCTAATGATAATAGAAAAATAAATTAATTATTATAACTTTTTTGCAACAAAAACAAAAATTTTGCTCTGATAATGTTATGTTGATTAACACGTTTCCCTTGGAGTATTGGAAAATAAATAATAATAACAATTTGAAATAATAAATTGTTAAAAAGGAACTCATAAATCTTGAAAATATTAAAAATTAATAATCTTCAATAACAATAACAAAAGAAATCTAACTAATTATTATCAAAAACTAGTAGCTGAGAGGTTTTAATTAAAACAAAATAATTTACAAGTCTGTTGATTATATTTCCAATTGATAAGCTTCCATAAAGATTGAAGAAATTTGCAATAAAATTTCCAAAATATTTAGACTGATTTTGGTCATTCAAACAAAATTAGTTAGTTGCTGACTCTTGACTGCAGTGGACTCTTCCTTTTAGCGGGCTATAAGCAGGAGCTATCATGATTTCCTTGAAATTTCTATTGGCTTCTTTGGCTGTGGTTAGTATTTGGTCTACTTTGCCTACTGCCACCCAATGTGATACTTCCTATTATGAGAAATATTATTCGGCCCGCAAATTTATACCTTTAAAGAAAAGCTCTCTGCTAAAGGTCAACTTTACGGTGAGTTTAGGCGATGAAAAGTTGGAGGAATTTGAAAAAATCGCCTTGGTAGGTGATGCTCAATTATTGGGATCATGGAAGGCTAATGGTGCTGTGATCATGAATAAAACTCAAGAATATGGCAAATGGGAAGCATCTGTCTGGTTAAATGCCAATTCCTCACTAAATTATCGTTATTTTGTAGCGGCTCAGGATAAACGTTCCGGCTCTATACAAGTGAGACGCTGGGAATCGGCTTTACAAAGTCGTCAACTTAATTTATCCTCTGTTGCTGTTACACGTTCCGATATCTTTGGTATTACAGCTGCAGGATCCGAAAAGGAATTACAACGTGGTTGGCTTAATTCGGGACATATAGTTCAGTTTAAACTCTTCCGCAATCCTTTACAATTGAATGACTCTTCGGCCAGTGCTCAGCAACGTTTGCGCATTAAGCTCACCCCTGTAGATCCTCAATGGCGTACGGCTATTGTTCCCTCGGCTCGTGCCTACAGTGAATACGTGCGCATGGAATATGGCAACAGTTATCTTAGATCACAACCCCCACATGGTGTTCTCTATAAAGATAAGGACATTATTATGTTCCATACAACTGTAAGTGATTTACAAGATGTGGCCTATCTTTTGGAAATCTATGTAGAAGATACTCAAACCGATGTGGCTCGAGTGATTGGTTATCAATATATCTATCCCGATTCTATTAAATCTACAGATGGTGAAATTTTGGTTACACTGCTTTCACCTACCTGGCTGAATACCGTGGGTACTTTGAAACTTCAATATGTGGTCATCAATCCCTTACCCGATTCCGTTGTAAACTTTAGAACTTCCTTTACCGAATACTGGCGTGCTAATTGGACTGCTCTTGAGGCTGGTCATAGAGGATTGGGTAAATCGCTCAAAGAAACTACTAATGCTGCTCCTATATTGGAAAATACGGTGGCTTCTATGTTGGCGGCTGCTGAATTGGGTACTGACTTAGTGGAATTTGATGTGCAGTTAACTAAAGATCTAGTGCCTATTATATATCACGATTTTGCCATTCTCGTGTGCATGGAATCAAAAACTCCCACCAGCAAAGATGATCTAACGCAAGTGATGATTAAGGACATAACCTATGAACAGCTTAAAGATTTAACCACTTATCAAGTGGTGGGTTCAAAAATAGTCGAATATCCTTCACACAACTCTTTGGTTAATGAGACTCATCGTATTTTCCCCACCTTTGAAGATTTTCTCACCAAGGTCAATAAGTCTGTGGGTTTTGATATCGAAATTAAATGGCCTCAACTCAAGAGTTCGGGTGCTTGGGAGAGTATACAAACCATTGATAAAAATCTTTATATTGATCGCATTTTAGATGTAATGCTTAAACATGGTTGTGGCCGTCTTTCCTTTTTCACCAGTTTTGATGCTGATATTTGTTCCATGATACGTTACAAACAAAATATGTATCCCGTCATGTTTCTTTCCTCCAGCAAGGAAGCCAACTTTGTAGATCCTCGTTCTGATACTATTTACGATTCTGTTAATACAGCTCAAGCTTTCGATTTCGCCGGCATAGTGCCCAATGCTGTGTTCGTAAAGAAAAATCCTCAATGGGTGGATGTAGCTTTGAAACAAAATAAAAAAATCTTCTTATGGGGTGGTGATCTTAAGGATCGTGAATCAATTGACTGGTTTATTGCTCAAAATCCCACCGGTGTTATTTACGATCGTATGGATTTGTATTTGCCGACCAATAGAACGAGTGCTTTTGAGTCGGAACAAGATTTACCCGATTTCTTTAAGTTGCAATGTTCGCCCAAAGGTAACGGTTCAGGTGAAAATGCCACCATTACAAATATTTTAAGTAATGTTAATATGTTGTGAAGTTAGTAAAATATTATTTACGAATTTTTAATATTTATATACGAAATTATTATTTGTTGCTAACGATTAAATTTTTTAAAATAAATTTTAGTAAAATCTTATCTAGAGTCTTATTTTTTTGACCTTTTTGGCAAGCGATGGAAGCAGTAGTTTAAGAAAATTCAAAGTTTAACTAATCTATATAATTAGTAGTTTATATACTAGTCTATTGATTAGTTTACGGATAAATCTATGGATTATACTGAGAAGAGACTATGGTCTAGCATGTTGACTCCACTATTCAGTAGTATATTAACTAGTCTAGTCAGAAATCCATTGCCATGTTTATAAGTAAGCCTATTAACTAGTTTTTTTTTTAAGATATGACTCCACAACACATTTTATTTTGACGTATATTGATCATTTTTGATGAAAAATGGAAAAAGTGTTTTCGAAGGATATTGCAGGATATTATCCTTTTTAGCTTATAGTGACATAAATTTTTAAAAAACAACTTATTTTTCTTGTGAAATAACCATTTACTGTAGTTGTGTACTCAAAATTACGCTCAAAATCGAGAATAATTAAAATATATCCTGGGACACCCCTATACGTGAAAGAGTTAAAGAACACTTACATGACAATTTTTGTACACTTTACAAGCACTTTACTGAAGTGCTTGAGCTACTACCTTTTGCCAAGTAATTACGTTGCGGAATGATGAGTATCGCAATGCTACCTCGACAGTAGGAGAAGTGCCGACGATTCAGAAAAGGGAGTTTTCCGAAACCTCAACAAATGCCAATGATGAACTTACAATCGCAGTGTGACATCGATATAGATCAAGAGTTAAATACTTGGTTGGGATCCACGTCGTGATATCTCCATGCTGTTTTAGTTGCAACCTCATTTTAAGACACTGTTGGTTCGACAACAGCAACTAGAGACGTATTTGGTACACTGAAATACCCATTCATTAGATATGAATCTCTTTGTATGTCGAGAAAATGTGAGAAAGAATGTAGAAAAGTCAAATGAACCCAATTACAATATGCATCCTGATAAGATGGCAGCAGCACTTCAGCACTTCACTGAAGTAAAAGGTTTACAAAATCAGTACAAGCTCGCGTCTGGCAATGAAGGCTTTCCCGAAATTTCACCCATTAACATTAGTTCCATTCTGAAATTATAAGGAACGATCTACGGAATGAGATATAACTACCGAATGCCAAACTAAAAATTCGTACTATGTTTGCTACAAAACGATATACTGTGCATTATAAGACACGTAAACTTTTCTCATGCAGCCTAAAATTATTCTATATTTATTAGCATAAACATCTGAGTTACCAATTATGTATTAGAACTTAACAGATCCGCATTCTCTCCCCTCGATTTTATGTATTAAACTACGTAGCAACTACGTGGATCCCAAAGAAACCTCAACCAACTAACTAGCCAGGACAAGTCCTGCGGGCAACTGGCCACCCGTAGTAGATTATTTGGTGCTCTGGTTAAACCTCATGTCAAATCATTCCAAGGTAAGACCGGGGATACATTTGATCATCACCAGTTTATAGTCCCGGCAGACTAGAGGCACTGGTAGCACCTCTGTTCCTCGGAATTGCAATAACACCAAGGTGGAGATTTCACCAAGGTAACATGCCCCTGGGGGAAAGAATACAGGGACAAAGAAATATACGGCCTTGACATGATTTGTTATGGGGTTAAATTGGAGAATAACATAATCAGAGACCATGGGAACCGATAACAAGCAAGGCAGTGTTTCCGACTTAGTCTTACCCAAGTTATTGGCGAGGTCCCTTTTGGCTGCACTAAGCGTTCGAAATGATTTGTTGTCAAATCTATATGATAGAGTGAGAGTATCGAATGTTTCTATCAATGAGTGTGTCGCATGAATAAGAAATGTCTGTTCTCTGTGACTAAGAACAAGTTCTCAGCTTGTTTGATGCCTACCGATTACGTCTCTAGATGCTGTTGACAAATCAACACAAGCTTTCTCATATGCGGGGTTGAAAAAGAAAGTGATGTTTTTGCATCTCGAAATTTAAGTTATGGGTCAGCAAGGGTCAGTGATTAGATATGTCGAGAACTTGAGTGTCATCTAATTAGCTCAACCTGTGGTTGTAAAAGTACTATCGTATAATAAGGGCAATATGGCAGGTGTTCACGTAAAACATTTCGACTTTTCCCTCTAAATTAGCTATAAGACTGAGAGGTTGCCTTGAGACATGATCACATTGTTAAAATGTCTTCGATGTTCCTGATTCAGGCTTAAATTACATTCTCACGTCATGCCACTAAGAATCATTAATTTTATTAAATCCTTTTCCCAATTGAAATATGGTTTCTTTAAATCTATGAAAGGAAACACATTTTATCCATTAAATATATTGCGTTTTTTCAGATGTATGTATGTGTGTACTTATATCGCCTTAATACTTAAATGTAATCAATCAAACTTTTGTTTGTTTGATGTTTTGTATGAAAATTTCTTAATATTGAACGATAATAACAATAATTAAACATTACTTAAACTTTAATGACCCCTCCTCCCCCCTTTAATGTAAAGGCTAATTTGAATATTATAATTTCTTACTGTTTTCATCTGCTGGACTATAAAAGGCCCATAAACACACACACATACATATAGCATAAACAAAAGGTAGAAATGGTCATTATTTGAAAATGATTATACCTTGAGCAAATTATGCGCCTCTGGTTGGGAAAAGTGTGTTTTTCACTAGTTTGACGCTGAAGGCAAGGAAATGCCAAAGAGAATATCAGACATAAAGTGAGTTTGAGTTCCAAAACGTGTTTTTTCTTTTGTTTTATACTCAAACAATATGCTGCATATGCATACCATCGGCATTTTTACTAGTTATAACTGGAATACGAATACATATTTACATTAAATTATAGTGTATGGTTGTGTATGGGATGGAAAATGCGGGAATGGGCATCACTCCTTTATTCCATCACATTCATCCGTTTATTCATTAATTCTCTGTGTTCATTAATGTTTTGTTTCTGGGTGGAAGACGAAGAAGAATGTTGATAAAAGTTTTCAGTTTTTCTACCGAATACTACTACAGTCAAACGTTTGAAATGAATATAAAAACTTACGTTTCCGTAAACAAACATACATTTTATTATTGTGAGAATTTGAGCATAATTTGGAATATAAATATGCCTTAGCGATAATGCGCCATTGTTGGCTTGTTTTAAGGGTGTTCGGTTTAAATTTCAATTTAATTTTTTTCTATTTACCTGGAAGTCTATTAAATTTTATAACAAGTAAAAAATTATATTAGGTCATTTCCGGTCCTAACTAAACCTAATGAATATGAGTGAACTACAAAACATTATTATACCCTTCTCCTTTTCCGAAAGTATATACATTCGGGATTCTTAAAGATAGCGGAGTCGATTAAGTCCGCCTGTATGTTTGTTGAAATCAGTTTTTAGAGGACTTCATATATCGGCGATATCCGAATCTTCAATAATTCTGCTAGACATGCTATCGGGAAGATCGCTATTTAAAATCAGCAAAATCGGACCATAAATAACGAAAATATGAGCAAAAAACTGAGACAATCTAGTATGTATGTGCAGTCTGAATTAAATGAGAACCTATAAAAGGGTCCTTTTTGATACTTTTTCGTTTTCAAAAGGTATTTTTTGGATATTCTATAATATTGAACCTAGAAAAATTAAATTAAGTATGTGGTTTCGGAATTGAGTGAGAACACATAAAAGGGAACTTTTTGGTACTTTTTCGTTTTTCACAATGTACTTTTTTTAGTTTTCTATAGCAATGAACCCAGAAAGATGAAATTAAGTATGTATAGCACGGATTAGACGAGAACAAATCAATGGGGATTTTTTGGTACTTTTTCGTATTACAAAAGGTACTTTTTGAATTTTCTATAATATTGAACTTAGAAACATGAAATTAAGTATGTGTAGACGGAATTAGGTGAGAACCGGAAAAAGTTAACTTTTGGATACTTTTTCGTGTTTCAAAAGGTTCTATTTTAATTTTTCTATAATATTGAATATAGAAAAATGAAATTAAGCATGTTGAGTCTGAATTAGGTGAGAACTCAAAAAATTGAAGTTTTGGGTACTTTTTATACCCTACACCACTATATTGGAGAGGGTATTATGCGTTTGTGCTGAAGTTTGTAACGCCCAAAAATATTGGGCCTAGACCCACCTTAAAGTATACCAATCGCCTCAGAATCACTTTCTGAGTCGATTTAGCTATGTCTGTCCGTCTGTCCGTCCGTCTGTCTATGTGTCCATGTAAACCTTGTGCGCACGCTACAGGTCGCAATTTTCAAGATAGTTAGATGAAATTTGTACATACTCTTTTTTTGATTAAAGGACGATCGCTATTGAAAATTTCTCCTAGCCCCCATACAACCGTAACCCCCGAATCGGGCCTTTAGTACGTTAAATGTTTTATAATGTCAACAAAAATCAGCAAAAATTAGTTTTATAGGACAATAAATGACAATACTAATTTTTATTGTGATCGGGCCTCATTTGACCCTAGCCCCCATACAGACTCCCCTTTAGAAAATGACTTGAAGGTCAAAATTAACTTATAATTACTTACAAAACTATTAAAATCTACATAAATGACTTTGTAGTAGACGTAAATTCATCTACCAAAATTTATAAGGATAGGCCCATATTTACCCCTTCTCCCCTATGAGCCCTCTTGCAGAAAATCTATTTTTTTGTCAACAATAAGTAAAAATATTCCACAATAAAACAAATTAAATGCTTTATTTAAAAAAATTCACAATTTTAACATACAGACTGGTGTAGGGTATCATATGGTCGGCAATGTCCGACTATAAATTCATACTTGTTTTGGTTTAAAAGTGTTAAACACTTTCTTTACAAAGTGCACAAAGCGTTCCTTAAAGTGTGAGATAAAAAATTAACTAAGTTGATTGTATATTTAAAAAGGTACGGTAAAAGTTAAAAAAAGCCCAAATTTTGAGAGCCACCCTAAACTTTAAACATTCTTTGTTTTTCACCTTTAGTTATACAACAACAAAATATATTGTTTGTTGTACATGATAAAATGATTTTATAGAATTATAATGGAAAAGTAAAAATTGTGGAGCACGCACAATTGATTACAGAAATTTTCATGAGATGTTGTTCCTTGGATGTAAAAAACAAATAAACAACCACACAAACATAATGCAGGTATTTACAATTACAAATGATAAATGTTTAAAATGAACCTTTAAGATATTATAGGGCTTGTTAAACACACAATTTACCATTCAACCCCCTACAGCATACATACAAACATACTCACACATACACAGCATTTTAATAAAATCTTAAATTATTTTTAAATTTAATTGAATAGAAAATTTTTCTGCTAAAATTAATGTTTTTATAAATATGGTTATTTTTAACAAATGTTGCTTACTTGTGTCATGTACATTCTATTGGTTTCATTTCCTTTGGGCTGAAATGTTTCGTTTCAATTTTTTTGGACAATTAAAAATTTGTAAAAAAAGTGTGAAATAAAATTTGTTATAAAATGTAATCTATATATATAAAATTCTAACGTTACTGACTGACTGACTGACTGACTGACTGACTGACTGATTGACTGATTCATCATCGCACAGCCTAAACGGTTAAAGCTAA